>NC_056618.1:35027032-35319532 GCF_018340385.1 Cyprinus carpio
ACATTCAACTGATGCAACTGTGCTATTTTTACTTTCTTATATGCAGGTTTAAGCTGTTTTGTCAAACCATAGTTTCACAGGATTTGTTCCGTAGCTCTTGACCTCACAAGTGTAATGCCATATTGCATAAGCTACTGAGCAAACCCACCAAATTAGAAAACCCATACATATGAAGCTACATATGTGACGCTAACATTCAAAAGTATCAGTTTTCAAATGTTTCATGTTAAAATTGCACAAAAACATAATATTGTGCAGAGAGTTGTGTGAAAATAGAGTGTAATAGAGTACCATGGTCTCAAGATATAGAGACTACTACTAATGAATTAATCAGTGTGTTATATAATGCAAACTGGGATTGGGAAACATGGAATTATTTGTCAAACTCATTTGTTACTTTAGGGTTTAAGCTATTTTAAAAGAATTTAGGTACCCACCCTTTTCCTCAGGTTGTAGGTGAGCACCAGGTTTCTTGAGAAGTGTCCGGCGAAGGCTGTGTAGAACTCCAGAACCTTCTGTAAGGCGTCCCGTTTGATGATGTGAAGATCGCAGTAGGTCAGCGCACGGACGTTTGCACAGGCCTGAGCTAAATTCACCTCTTTCCAGAACACATCCCCGAACACATCCCCCTTTCCTGAGAGAGAAAAAGATAGGGGGACATTGAAGAATGAATTCCATTAGGCTTTCTAATACCTTCAGGGAATGTCCCGGATTCGTGCATAGGTGAGAATTTTCATGGATCGCAGGAAACTCAATATGCACTCCAGAATGAAACTGCTCGGGTTGAGAATGTCATTTCAGCAGAACGTTAAATAAGTTCATGAATGTAAATAAGACTGAAGCCTACTGTAATGTGGCAAATGTTTAACCCTTGCACAAATAGCTTTGACATTATGTAACACAGTAAAAGTGCAGAGACGTTTACCACTGGGAAATCGCGTTTCGCGTGAGACAAGCAACGGGTTCAAGTTGGTCACAAAAATTTGCAGTTTTGACAACCAGAAAGCTATTTGGTTTGAAAGGAACTTCTTTGGGATTTGTACCTCATACAGCATTAACTATTGACAATAGACTATGGACCTTTTTAGACTACCGTACAACCGGTGCAACATTGTGTCATATACACTCGTAAAAATAAAGGTGCTTCACGATGCCACAGAAGAATCTTTTTTGTCTAAATACTTCCATAAAGAAACTTTAACATCTGAAGAAACATTCTGTTTCACAAAAGCTTCTTTGTTTTGCAGAAGAAGGTTTTTCAGATTATAAAAAGGAAAGAAAGTGATGGTCCAATGCTGTATGCTTTTTTTTTCTGAGAAGTAATTTGAGTCTTAAGGGTTTTTTTTTGTTTAGTTTTTTTTTTTTTTTTTCATACAGAGAAAGTCAGTGGGCTTCAATGTCATTTGGTTCCCAATGCTCTCCTTCACAATATATTATTGTGTGTTTTGCTGAAGTAAGACGTGAAAAAAGTTTTGGATCAATATTAGGTTGGGTAAACAATGACAGAATTTTCATTTCTGGGGTGGACTGTCCCTTTAACAACGAACCAGTCAGCTGTGAGCCTTATTCTACACTTTAGCAATGGTAAATTAGTGAATAAGTGAAGGGTTTTATCTGCTTTAGTATCTAATTACAAAGATGTCGCGCATCTGTATGCCTACGGGGATGGTGTGGTGAATCACAAAGCGATCAAATGTGCTGAGCCACTTTAGCTGAAATGTGATGTGTCTATTTGTTGCTCAAATGTACAAAGATGACTTTTTGACAAGGCTTCAACTGTGCTTCTTTTGTACAAAATTCACATTCCTTCAATCTTTTAAAGAACAATTCACACTCGGCTTCACGCTAGAGCAGATCTCCTTCCCACGTATGGCCCTGCTCTGTTTCTAACCCTGCAATGACAGATTTACACCTCCAGTAAAATGACACACTTTGCTAGAGACCTGCCTCCCCACACGAGCTGCAATGCAAATATTTATCTCAGCATAATACTGGACCCCCACTGGACAGCAGATCTGTATCTGCCGTGTCTGTCCAGAGGGCAAACCCAGAGAGGTTCTCATGGCACTAGAAGCTTATTAGCAGCATTTGGAAAGGCTTTATTATTACTGTTTCTCATGCCATTCACCAGGTTTTTTTTTTATATATATATAATCTCAACACTGAACTGACACCTTTTGCCATACCCAGGTCAGTTTTGACCCAGATAAATGTGAGCTTATAAAACAGTGATAACTTAGTACTTCTCAGGTAAATCCATGGTAGCATTTTATTTTACAGTCCGGTTCCACATGTGCATACTGTGTTCTTATTATAGTAATTCACTAAAGAATTGGCACACTGCCACTGCTGCTCCCAAAAATCAATTTATTAAAATAAACAGGTTTTCGTCAAACCTTAGGGTCAAAATATATATATACAGAAATTTAAGGCAGATACTCGATTACAGACTATATATATACATGAATGCTTCTTTAAATTGTGTCTTGTTGAGCTGAGGTGTGCTATTAAATAACACACTGGCAAAACAAAAGGACTCATAACCAGATGTTATCTGAAATTATCCCCTCTTTTGACAAAATTTTAATTTGGGGGGATTTCAATATACTTGTGTGTTGACCGTCAAAGCCCTTGGTCAGAGATTTTTTTAATTTATTAGCGTCATTTGATCTTTTACAGTGTGTTTTTGGTCCAACTGATGATTATGGTCATGCCCTTGATCTTTTTTTAAACGCCCTTGAGGCGTTTACTCTGGGAGTTGTGTTGTTCTGCTTTTGTTAGATCTTACAGCAGCATTTGATACTGTTGATCACGATATATTTATTGCTCATCTCAAGGATCATGTTGGTGTTTAGGGCTTAACCCTAAAATGGTTCTATTCTTATCTGAAAGATAGGACTTTTTTAGTCAGTTTAGGTGATTACTCTTCTTCTGCTGCCCCTCTCGTCTGTGGGGTTCCTCAGGGCTCTATTCTGGGACCAATTTTATTTTCTCTGTATATGTTGCCATTGAGTTTTATTTTTGAAAAAATTGTGAGTCATTATCACTTGCATGCGGATGATTCACAGATTTATTTAACATTGAAACAGGACCATAAATGTGCTTTGCAGTCTCTGCATTAATGTCTGACAGAGGTTAAGTGCTGGTTGGCAAATAATTTTCTTCATTTGAATGACGATAAGACAGATATGATTTTATTTGGTAATAAGGGTTATGTTAATGATGTATATGACTGCCTGGGGCAGTTTCCTGGGAAGAAACTGTCCTGTGTAAAAAACCTTGCTGTCATCTTTGACTCTGAGCTCAAATTTGATTGACAAATTAATGTTGTTGTTAAAAATAGTTTTTTTTTCCATCTAAGGTCAATATCTAAGTTCAAGTCCATCCCCTTTTTTGAAGATATGGAGAAGGTTGTTCATGCTTTTATGTCATCACATTTGGATTATTGTAATGTGTTGTGTCTGCACAGCAAAATCCCCAGTGTTAATTTAACACTCTGAGTGTGGACTCATATAAACACTGAAGTAGTGTTATAAGTAACACTGAAGCAGTGTTAAAGTTAATGAGATAATTAGGTGATTAATTGAGTGATGATTGACCATTATTGAAGACACCTGATGTTAACAAGCAGAATCACTAAACGAGAAAAACACAATTTGTGTGTCACCATTATAGTGGTCAGTGTTTGCTTTAGTTGGGATCTTGACCCTTGACTTTTTAACATTATAACAGACAGATAAGCCGAGAGTAAAAATCATCAGGTTGTGATGATTATGTTTTAATGTAATCATTATGTGCCTTGAATCATTGAACTCATTCAGAGTCTTTTCTCTGAGTTATATTTCCTTGATTGAATATAACAACTTTTGATACCACAGTGAAAAAGTCTGTATCTGCTATACATTTTGTAAGGGTCCCTTGCAAGCTGTTCTGATTTCTTTTTCAAGATTTATTATTTTAGGCACACACAGACATCAAGAATCAGTGTATGAATCTCAACAACGGTGACAAACAGCATATTCAGATAAATAGATCAACTCTGAACATCACAAAACTAAATACTAAAACTCACATAAAAACGGCAAAAATGATGAGTTTTTATTGGCTATAACATGCTTTTTTGATGGTCACCATTGTTGTGATGCTCACGCTGATTCTTGATGTCTGTGTGTCTAAATAAAAACTTATTTATTTATTATGTAGCTGTAACTTTTAAAAATATCTGTCTGATTAGGCCAAAATACAACGTCTTGTATTTTTCATTTAACTTTTGTAATAAATAAAGACAATCCAACTCAAGTATTCAGACCCAAAACACAACCAACAACACAAGACCACATTTCCTCTGGTTTGTTTGTCTGTTAAAACTCAGTTACCACAGCCACACAAAACATAAAGTTAACCACTTAAGGGTCAAGATCCCAACTAAAGCTAATACTGACCACTATAATGGTGACACACAAATTGTGATTGTATTCTTTGGTGATTCTGCTTGTTAAAATCAGGTGTCTTCAATAATAGTCAATCATCACTCAATCAAACACCTAATTATCTCATTAACTTCAACACTGCTTCAGTGTTACTTTTAACACTACTACGTTGTTTATATGAGTCCACACTCAGAGTGTTAAATTAACACTGGGGATTTTGCTGTGTGGGTTTGAATCAGCCATCTCTCTCTCTCTCTCTCGTTTGCAGCTTGTACAGAACTCAGCTGCCAGACTTTTAACAGGTACAAAAGAGAGAGAGCATAATACTCCTGCATTTATCAAACTGCATCACCTATACGATTTCAAAGCATTGTTGTATGTTTATAAGGCTGTGCATGGTCTGTCACCTGACTATGTTACTGATTTAATTAGTCAGTCAATCCAGCAGAGATGCGCTCAAATGAACAACTACTCCTAATGGTTCCGTGATCTTGTCTAAAAGGTAGAGGGGATTGTGCTTTCTCTGTCGCAGCTCCTAGGCTCTGTAATGCCTTTCCTCTGTCAATTAGAACTTCTCCAACTTTGGGTGTTTTTCAGAGTATGCTAAAAACTAATTTGTTTTCTCTAGCTTTTAATAATGTTTTTTTTGTTTTTTTTGCTGTGTATGATATTTGTTGTTACTATTATTTTTATTTTAATACTATTATTATTTTTCATTTGTTTATATATATATATATATATATATATATATATATATATATATATATATATATATATATATATATATATATATAATATTATTATTATATATATATATATATATTTTTTTTTTTTTTTTTCTGTACAGCATTTTGGTTCCAGTCGTGGTGTTGAAAGTGCTTTATAAATAAAGTTTGAGTTGAGTTGAGATGAGATGCAGGAGCTACGGCATTATTACTTTTGCTAGTAAAAAAATACCTATACCAGTCATCTAAAATGGCCTGGTAACTGAGAAGTAACATGCTAAAATCTATTCAGACAACCTTTGCATCTGCACAGTAATTAAAACTACTCGTAGCAACCATATAACAAAGCAACCACTAAAACCCTTTAACAGTTGCGTTTGCATTAAAAACCACACAGCAGCAAGTGTAAACTGTCTTTAATGATAGTGATGGTAATTCCAAGTGAGACAAGCTCATTACTGATTCCAGCAATCATTTCAGGCTAAACTAACCACAAGCACAATCAGACTAGACATGAGCTAAACTGAAACTCATGAAACAGTACCCAAGAGACACATTCACCTGAAAGCAGTACACTGAGAGATAGTGAGACTAGCTTAGAGAGAGCAGCCCTGACTCAAGAGACGCTGTGAAATAATACACCAAGCCAACATCAACAGTACATTCATTTAAAAAGTTTCATTTTTAAGATTTTATTTAAAAAGTCATGTAATACATTATATAATTTGGAATTCCGGAAAAATCACACATTACACTTGTTTCCTTTGAACTGAAAAAGGAAATGTTCATCTTATTTGAAAACGACTTTCATGAAGTTTGATCCCGTAAACAGTTCTTGAACATGCTTGTTCTTCTAACATGTGCTAAAATTCTCTGACAGCAGCAGTATTCACTTATAATGTCATAGTCATGTGTTCTATTATCAGGATTGTCTAGATTTTAGAATGAGCTTGTTGATAGCTTTCACTGTATTGTATCGTTGTGCATGACTGAACTGATTGAATTAGCTGGACCAGTTCTCGATTTATGAACACAAGTCAATACTTTCATCATGTAAAACTCATAATTAATTATTTTAACAGGATCTTATTGCATGCATGTGGAAAAACATTTATTTTTAGCACTGATTTGGGCCACTGTTAAATGATGTTCTATTTCCAATATGTATTATTTGACATTTAGACATATATTGTTTACTTAAAGATCTGTAAAGTGTTACGGAAAGGGTCCAAAATATTTATGTGATCCGATCTACAACTAAATGTCTTATCTGAAAATGGTTAAACACAAGATATAAAAGCGAAAGTGATTCATATTAAACATCTATTTAGTTGTTTATTTTACATTGAAAATGGTGATCTAAAAGTAGCAACATACTATTTAACATAATTAACTAAACTAATTACATTTATTTATACCAACAGAACCCCTTTTTTATTGTTAAATCAGGTAGAAATGTGCATGAAACAAGTGGACAACACCAAATAAATCTTATTTGAATCTGTTTTCAAAGTGTTATATTTGATTTAGACTTTGGGAAACTTTTACTTTTAGCTTCACTACATTCCAAAGCAACGTTTTACTCAACTTTTTACCCTTTCATTCCTCATTATTGCAAATTGAAAAATCGCCACTGATTCTGAAATGCTAGAATGATGTCTAATTGGAAAACATGCTGATCTGAATTTGTTTACAAATCACCCGAAACAATTCATTTATGAATCAAACTGATCTGACTTCAGCTCTTCTTGAGTTTCTTCAATGATATGGTCAAAATAAACCAAGAAATGCAAGATCATCAGAGCTTGAATGTCCAAACGATGGTGCGAAAAGTTGCCAAATTTTAGTGTTGATTATTGTAAATGAAAATCATAAATTGTAATTTAAATCAGTACTTACTGTATACTTTTAACGTAGTATTATTTTATAAGGCAAAATAAAGGACCTGTGCATTAAACTATGCAGAGTATCTGCAGCATAAAATAATAATTTTGTTGCCAAAATCTTTAAAAGGGATACAAGCCAGAACCATTATCATTAAAGTTATCATTTTTTGCATAATTTTAATATACTGCATTACCAAATGTACTGAAAACATTTTGCCACTTTTATTTAAGAGAAAAATGTATGGAAAAAATTACCAGCAGCAACTGATTGACTGAGTAAATATTTATAATAATTATATTTTCAATATGGGCTCTAGTCAAGTGGTAGACCTCAGAGCACTGGTAGAAATACACTCACCCAAAATTGCAACGACTTCATCGTCCTGGATGACCTCCAGAGACCCTGACACCACGAAGCAGAGGCTGTCCACGCTTTCGCCCGCGTGGTAGATGAGGTCTCCCGGGGCGCAGTGGATGGTCTGAAACTCCATGGCAAGCGCTCTCAAACACCCGTCGCTGGCCAGTCGGAAAGCCGGGTGCTCTTTGAACACTTTCCTGTTGAGATGAACGCAGATGTCTGCTCGCATGTCTTTGGGGCAAATTTGCAACACCTGCAATAGAATTTTAAAAACAGTGAAAACAATCAGATTTTGATTCACAATGATCTTATTAGCATCATGTTAAAACAAAAACTGGAGGTTCTCCAAACCTTTCACAAATAATTTATGAGATTTTGAGAAGCCGTTGAAAGCCTTACGTAACAGTTAGACTGTGATCTTAAACATTAGAGGGTCATTATTCACAAATGCCACGGATGTTATGGCAAAGACCAAACAAATGACCTTTACAGTGAATGAAGAAAATAAGCTCCCTGGATAAAGATCTTCAGTCTGCGAGACACTGTGCCAAATACCTTATCTGTGTCAATTCCTCTGGACATGGACCACGTAGAGACGATATAGTCCATGACCCTCTCGCTGAGGCCCTGGGGAACCTGGTAGAGCTTCAGGAAGTCTCTCACGCTGTTTAACATCTCGTGGTAGCGGTTGGTGTTAGCGTACATTTGCTGGAAGATGGTGGTCACGTTACCAAAGATGGTGGCATAAAGGAGCGCTAAAAGAACGAAACACACTGAGTTTACGTCTGTGACTCAAAACCTATTGAGCTGAAGAATTACACTTTTGCATACTTTTAATACAGCACTTCATAAGAATACTTAAGTGTAAACTGAATGCAATTTAATTGAATGTAAATCACACTTAAATGAAAACATATTATAGTTTAATTTTATATTGAATGAACCTTTTGTGTAATTTTATAACTGCTCCAGTTATCTTTGAAATATTGTTAGAGTGCACTGATGAATACTGACAAGCATTAATGGAAAACTAAAGTAAAGTTTAATGTCATTTCTGTTAATAGTTTTGGTAACACTTTATTTTAAGGTGTCCTTGCTACACGTTACATGTACGTACTATTATAATAACTATTATAATTACATGCAATAATTCTAAGCTTTTCCATAATTCTAACCCCATATACATGTAGTTAATAAATATTATGCAGTACTTATTGTCTCATTACACTGTAACAAGGACACCTTAAAATAAAGTGAAACCAAACGTATTAGTGCTGGGCAACTATTAATCACCTCTGAAATAAAAGTTTTCTCAAATATATGCATGCATGTGTGTGTATTTATATAAAAATAATAAATATACACAGTACACACACATATATTATGTACACAAAAACTTTTATTTTGGATGCAATTAATCGTTGCACTAAATATTATGAGATGTATTTAGATATATTTGTAGATGCAGTTTAGTACATTTTAAACATCTAGTACATCTAAGTTTAGTACATTTTATTACATTTAATATATAAAAATATATTGATGTTATGTTGAGTAAACATATAACATTTGTTTTAGTGTGTTGACTAACATACTAAAGCACAAGTAAAATACTTTGTTATAATTTATTATACAATTTATAATTTTATAATTTATAATTGACTTGGTTATAACAAAACTGTAGATAGTTATTTTTTATTAAATTTAAAATAAATATATTTTAAAAGTCCTTAATCACAAACTTTATCATTACAAATTTGTAACTACAAATGTATTTATATAAGCGGCATGCAAAATTTCAATAGAAATCAATGACATTTAAGTATATTTTAGTTTACCATAAATGCTTGTCAGTAAATTCAGCAGGTTTATAGTTCAAAGATAATAGAAGTAAATATGAATTATTTATAAAGATGTACTGAGGTGCTACAGCTAATAGCACTTACTTTAATTTAATACATTTAAACTGTAAAACACACAACCTATAAAATGATGTATATAATATAAACTACAGAAAAAATGTAATAAATTGGGACAAAAAGTAGCAATAGTGCGTTCCCTTGCACTATATACTGGCGTGACGTCTGTGAATGTCTCTTGATGGAGAATATCTCAAATCAGACACTTAGTAGGATCCATTTGGGTAGTAATATTGTCTCTGTAGGCAGAACAGCGATCCTACGTGTCCTAGTCAAGGACAGACAGTAGGGTTGTAAAGAAACCGGACACTTGCTTGCTCTGCAACCTGCTAAACCTCTGACCTTAATGATCTCAGCTGCTATGCCCCAAAGCTGCTGATGTCTCTTTCAGGTCCATTAGTATGTCATATAGACCACAATATTGATCAGTCCTGAAGCTGCTCTTAAGTGTTTTTCCAGGTGAAGCTGAAATGCTCAACCTCAGCATGTTAAGCTGCATGTGTCTACAGTTTCTCCAGTGGACCAATGTAGTAGTGCAGCCTTTAATATAAAAGGTTAAAAAAAAAAAAAAAAAAAAAAAAAAAAAAAAAAGAATTTAATTACATTTAGAGTGAATAACCCAGGTATTGTGCCTCGATAAATGCAGTTATTCAGTGTTTTTTTTTTTTTTTACTGCTTAGCCTTCTGCATCTCACAAACACTACAAGCTTAATGGCCATGACATGTCGTTCTTGAATATCATCACTGCAGCCAAATGCAATTTTTGAGACCTCTCACCTCGCTCCATCAGCAATAAGACTAAATTACAGCCCTGCTTTATTGGATCAGTTACATTTCAGGCAATTGGCTTTCCAGTCACCCTCTGCCGCCTCCTGAGGCCTTCCTTCTCACCAGAGGTGATATTAATCAATCCCAGCTCAGCATGTGCAGAATGTTAAAGATGATACACGTCTGGTGATGGGAAATATCCCATGTAAGGCAGTGGATAGCTGATTTGATTTTGATACTAGTGGTGGGCATCTATACTGTGCATTTACCCAGAGATGTATCTGTAAGTATTTGATATTAAGTACTTGCACTAATCTTTTGTACGCAGACTAGCTGCCATTGAAAACTGAACAAATTGCTGTTATTGGGAAAGACTGGTGTACTGTATAGTGGAACATAAAGTAATGCAAAAAAATACAAAGTCAAAATGAGGATGTCCTTATTAAGGGGTTTTGTTAGACACATTTGCCAAGAAATTTCACAACTTGCCACTATAAGCTTGCATGTCACTTGGATTCCTATCCTATTAGAATAACAAAATAATACTTTATATGATTTGTATAGTGAAAGTGAAAGTCGTGACATTTGTCAAGTATGGTAACCCATATTCTGAATTGGTGCTCTGCATTTAACCCATCCAAGTGCACACACACAGCAGTGAGAAGTGAACACACCGTGAACACACACCCGGAGCAGTGGGCAGCTATATCCAGCGCCCGGGGAGCAACTGGGGGTTCAGTGCCTTGCTCAAGGGCACTTCAGCCATGGGTATTGAGGGTGGAAGAGAGCGCTGTTCATTCACTCCCTCCCACCTACAACTCCTGTCAGCACCGAGACTCAAACCTGCGACCTTCGGGTTACAAGTCCAACTCTCTACCCATTTGGCCACAGCTGCCCCACCACATGAAATAGATAAAATAGATGCTCCCAAAAACACTCTTCTGGATCCACATATTTTTTTGTAAACTTCAGATTAATAGTAGTATCATGTACTTTAAATACTTCCAAGCTTTCACAATTAGCACTTGCTTAAAGGGTCTTTTCGGCAGATACCAGCGGGCCACTGGAATCACCTTAACTTCCTCCTCCATAATGACAGTGATTTTGTTACCAGTGTTGGGGATAACGCATTACAAGTAACTTGAGTTACATAATTAGATTACTTTAAGTAACTAGTAAAGTAACACATTACTTTTCCATTTAGAAGGAAATATCTGAGTTACTTTTTCAAATAAGTAACGCCAGTAACTTTGTTTCCCATGCATTGACTGACATCTCTCGTGTTGCCATGTTGAGAGAAATCAGGAGTAAACGCAAAGGCATTGTGTGTGCTGTGTGAACGTGATGTTACTGTAGTTCTAGACTAAAGGCTCCGTTATACTTAAAAAACAAAGTTCGCTGGAGGCGGGGTGTAGATTAATGTAAACGTGTAGCAACGCTAGCGCCTATCCCATAAACAAAACAACAATGCAATGAAGAAGTGTAGGCAAACTAGGTGTGAGACGGGCCCCAATGGTCAGAATATTATAGACAAAAGAATAACGATTAGCAGCAGTTCAGAGTCAAGTATCATGTTTGCAATACAAAAGAACCGTTCCATAATCAGTCCTTTATGGGAAGTGTGAATGTCTCATAGTCTGAAAACTTTAGCATGATGTGGAAAGAAAAATATTGGAGTCACTTTGTTACTTTATTTTATTAGTGTTCATTTATTTTATTGAACTGGATAAATTGTTACACCTTTTTATATTTTATGTGGTGTCATGATTTACTTTTTGCATAACTTCGGGTTGTTGACACCAAGCTTCGTTGCAATTACTTTCTAGGAATTAAATACTTTCTCTGAATCTTTAAATTCTCTCCGCAACCGATCATACAGGTGCGGATATATTTGTGCAGCTCAGCTATTCGACACTCCAGTGTATTCAGGAGATGTTGCTCTCCTTTAGGATTTCCACAGAATGAGGAACAAACTGGGGGAAAAAAACTCTTACGTCAAAAAGGTGGAGTTCCAGAACACACACACCGACTGCATAACCCCCACGGACCAATGGCTGCGCCCTCTACTGTACAGACGTGAATTTACATTTCCTTCAGCCTGAGGCGTATTTGTTTCACTTTTGGTGTGAAAGGGCTTTAAGATTTGTAAAAGAATAACTTTTTTATATTAAAAACAATCAAGCAAGTCCTGCCCAGATTTAAAAAGTAACTCAAATGTAACAGAACACATTACTTTTCATAAAAGTAACGTAATTAGTTACTTTTTAGGGAGTAACGCAATATTGTAATGCATTACTTTTAAAAGTAACTATTTATTTGTATTAACATTTTGAAAATATGAATCCAAAAATTTGTCAGAATTTCTCTGTGCTGATAGCCTAGTGAGCAAGTGTGCTGATATATAACGCCCTTGTGTTACAGGTGTCCCGAGTTTGAATCCCAGCTCGAGGGGATTTTCCTGATCCTTCCCACTTTGCTTCCTGTCTGCTCTTCACTGTCGTATCATAATAAAAGGCAAAACACCAAAAACAAATCTTAAAAATGTCCGAAGTGATTTAAAAATATTTTGTGTCAATTTCTGTAACACTGTACCAGCTGGGTGTGTTGTAACAAATTTACTGTGACAAGTAAACTTTTTATCCGTAGTGAATGTGAAAATGTAGCATGAAGTGACGCAATCTCAGCCAGTCGTTTTAATGTCAGATATACTGTATATTTATCTGAAGCAGTTTTTTGGACCAATGAGAATTCATGCATGGGCACTACACTTTTCATTCCACTGACTTCCATTTACACATATGCAAATGCAGGAGACAGAAAACACAAGCTTGTTTGAATTCCTCTGTATTGCAAAGTTTTAGTTTGGTGCATCTGTATGTGAATATGTGTTGCCAGTAGAAGACTGAAGTGGCCTCTTAACTGAATTAAAAGAATGCAAACTTAAATCTGCAGGATTGCAGCATTGGAGTACAGTAAGATTACATATATTTACATTTTAGAAGCATTTTAAGTTAAATTCTGCTTTATAAAAAGACACCGGAGAGCATGACCTCATATTACGACATATGCAGTTTCCACAGAAATCTTGCGTGCTCAAAGTGTGACTGTGGCTTTTCTCTGCAGTTGCACCTGCCTGGTGTAACCATATCAGTGGTTATTTCTAGAAATGTTTTGTATGTGAGTGTCACAGTCTGAAAGAATGGCTCTCTGTGTGGACACTGATCACTCATCACATAGACCACTGAGAGGAAGGCCTGTCACTGGGACAAAAGTAAGTATTCATCACAGCCAGAGACTGTAAACTGCATAAAGTCTAAAAGAGAGCACACTAATACACCTACGATGACAGCATGCATTTATGACACAGCACTCAGAGCTAAACATCATGATTAGTAAAAGCATGAATTAAGAAATTACTTTGTTACTGTACTACAGTATTGCACTGTATTTTATTTTCAGAACCTTTACTTTTACTTACATTCCAAAGCATAATATCGTACTTTCACTCCAATACATTTCATAAAAACTAGTGTTGTCAAATGGTTAATTGCGATTAATCGCATGCAAAATAAATGTTTTTGTTTACATAATATGTGTGTGTGGTGTGTTTATTTATTATTTATATATAAATACACACACATGCATGTATATATTTCTGAAAAAAATTTGTTTATAGATTAAATATATTTATATATAATTTATATGAATATAAATATATACACGTAAATACCAGAAAATATTTTCAAAACACATGCTGTATGTGTGTGTAAGTCGACAATATCGCTGGAAACTAAGAACATTTAGAAAATTTTTGTCCATAATGAAAGTCCAAAACATCACTGGACCACACTGACATTTATTGCATGTATTTTTCATTATATCAACAGATAAGAATCTAAGCACATTTATCAGGAAATCACTCATGATCATTTTCTATTTATATTAGGGCTGTTTTACCACATACTGTACTATTTTTCACCATGTGGAAATGAAAATCAGTCATGAGGTAAAATCACAGCTGGCTAGAAGATGAAAATGAAAGATCTGTCGTCTGTTTGACGAAAAAAAGGAACTGAACTTTTTTTCTGGTTCAATAGATATAAATTCAACGGTCCACTTCCTAATAGTTTTAATTATACATATGTTGCAAAAACTGAAAACCACCATGCAATAGCCTATTTTTATTAAAATTTCAGATAACTTTTCTATTTGCACCAGCAGAGGCTGGTGGTTTATATGGAAATGTGGAAACTTCACAGGACCCCCTGTGAATGTTTCTGATTTCTGTGGCTTTGGAAGCCAGTATATATTTTGTCTGGGATTCATTGCATAGTCACTTTGGAGAGAGGTACATTTAAAGAGATTTGGAAAGTGTTTCAATGACATTAGAGCCATTATACAACTTGCTACAACTTGCACATGAGCCTTTTTGAGTTGTCATCTCTGGTAAATAGTGATTTGTTTGTTAAATATTCATCAAGTTATTTGTCAAATTTGAATCTATAAACAAATGTGAGTTATTTTAATTAGATTTAAGCTGATTCCTTTCAGTGGACCTGTCGAATCACCGCAAATCACACAGAATGAATCTGTGAATTTTATAATGCAGGCTTAAAATTAGGGGAAAAAAATTAGGCTTTCTTAATCGAAGGCAGCATTTTACAACAACATTCAAAATAGCCGACATCCAAAATGGTCCACGTATCAGATATGTTGCACCAAATCTAAAGACATAAGTCTGTTGATTATTGGTCAACAGAAGGCGGCTGAGATATGTATAATTTTGCCTCATATAATAACATTTTGTTCTCAGTTTCTGCTTTAACATCCTGCCAGGGCAGGTCCCAATTCACAACAAAGTCACATCATGATGACGGCCCTGTCATCAGAGCGCAGTAATGCATTAGCAGCCTCCACAGAGACGAGACAAGACACTTTCTCATGCAAAACAAGCTGTTGAAAAGATGTACCAGACTCTGTAGTTACTGATATTACCACAGTCAGAAACAAAAGTTTGTTCCTCAATTGGTTACATCATTTACGTCCTGTGCTGTGTTGTATAGTAGCTACAGGTCATGTGTGATCTTGTGTTTTCACCCTAACCAGTTACCAGAAGCTACTGAACAACAAGTGACAAGTGAAAATATTTCTAGCACGTTTGGTATTTCTGTTGTGTAGCTCTGGATACTCCTGTCCACAATGAAATATTACTGGTCTTGCTCCATATATTGCCATATATGAAACATCAAATATCTTCTTATTGGTTATGATTGTTTGGCTGTACACAGCATTTATTTATTTTTTTCAGAGTGAACAGACAAATTTATTTCTGAAAGTCACAAAAAAACTCAAAGTATTCTCTGAAGCACTTTGAGTGCATATTTAAACAAACCAAACAGCATTAATGACACCCCACCCACTCTCAGAGGGGCTTTGTTAATGAAATAATCATCACTTTAATGGTTTCTGTGTTCTCACTGAAGTGTAACAAGCTTCTAATGAGCCTCCAGGGTGAGAAGAGACCAAGAAAGAAGTAACAAACAGAGAAGAGAGGCTGTCAGGACCCCCCCACCACCACCCCCACACCTCCACCTCCACTCTCTCTATTTATGGCTGTCTTTTCAGTGTAATTATACATGTACTGTAAGTGCTGAGTAATATTAATTAGCTACATGTACTTACTATGTGGTTTGGGTTCGGATTAGGGTTTGGTTTAGGGTAACTTGCATGTAATTATGCATCATTTATTGTTATTATAATAGTAAGTACATGCAACGTGTAACAAGGACACCTTAAAATAAAGTTTGGCTCTCAGCTTGTGTGTGTGTGTGGTGTGTGTGTGTGTCTGAGAGAGAGAGAGAGAGAGAGAGAGAGAGAGAAGTTTTAGTCCTGTCCTGTATTCAGACACACTCTTGCAGTGGCCCTAATTTTGCTGCTCCCATTTAAAGCCTGACTTTCCCATCATTCACACACAGCATCCCAGAAAAAAAACACTGATCACTGATATTTAATGTATTTATTAATCTATTAATCTATTTATTAGTTTGTTTGTTCACATTTCATTCCATAATCTATACTTATTTAGAGAGAGAGCTTAGCATAAAGAACATAAAGCTTAAATTAATTTCCCCTTCTCATTATTGTAATGCAAAAGGCTTTATTTTCTTAAACTGGAGTATAATAACATCTTCTCCCTGTGCGTGTGTGTGGCTAAAGCGCTGTCACACTGACTGAATGTGTGCCTGCTGTGTTTCCTGTGCATCAGCAGGATCACACTGTGATCTTCTGTCTTTCTGTCAGTCTCCCCCCACTTTTATGACACTCTGCATCACCGTCACCCTCAGGCGGCCAGCAGCATCACTGATGTCTCGAACGGGGCAAACCCACAGAGAACCAGCACAGCCACACTAAGAATGTTGAGAAAAACAAACACCTTCACCTCAGAGACTCCAGATACAAATATGCACCTACTTTAAGAATAGCCTACACTATGAGATGCAATACCAACAAGACAATCTTTTCTCTGTTTAGCTAATGGTGATACAGTGCAGCTGCATTAGCAACATTTCAGTCAAATTTTCAGTCAAAAGTCGTAGTTAATAGTTGGTTAATAGTGAGAATTGGAAGTTACTGAGTCAGTAAAAAGTCTGTTGGGGGAGCATCACAACAAAGTGTTAACAGATATTAAACAGAAAGTCTATTCATACTTCTGGCTGACATGTACACAAAATGTCTAAAGGGGACATCAAATTAAATTGCTACCAGTACATGTTGTTAATTAGAATTACTCTGTAATTATTGTGGCTGTGAATCTTTGGGTAGGCAGAGATTCGATTCGATTCATGATTCATAGGTTTTCGATTCAATTCAAGAACGTTTTTTTTGCAAATTCAGAACGATTCAGTTCATTTTGATTCACAATTAAATTTGATTTGATTATAACGATTCGATTCACAGGATTATTTAAATGCTTCCCCTAAATTCTTTAAATGCTTAGTCAGGGGGCAAATTACACCAGCCTTTATGGTTAGAGAACCATAGGTTAGAAAAAAATTAATAAATACCTTTTGTCCATTGTTAGATGCTAGTTTAATGATGCTATGGCATGACATTGCATACGTAAAAACGTATGTTTGCCAAGATTTTAAAAAAGAGCTTTAAAAGTATTATGTATAAGCTAACATTTTTTCACACCAGGGGCGTAGCCATCATTTCAGAAGTGACAGAAATGTCAAATACAATCATTTTATGTATGTAGCCTATGTATTAACATAATTAAGATTATTTTAATTTTATCAAGCGATTCTCTTCTTTTTTATTACTATTAATTTATTGTATGAATTAAAATACACTGCTCGACAATAATAATTCGTAATCTATAATTTTTTCCTAATGGCAATTTTATGATTGTTTTATATAGGCTACTACATTTAATTGGCTATTATTTTAATTTTCTGCAAAGGATAAGGTAGAAAATATATTTTATAGTTTCTGTACTGTAATAAATGATGTCAATTAGCACTACATTATTCATAAATTTTATTTACTTATTGTGTTTTTTTTTAACGTTTAATCAGTTCATTCTGCTTTTAATCAGTTTAGCTGCAGATAAAGGCTGGCACGTCTATGAGAGCGAGATCACTTCTCTTTCAGTGTGAAAACTTCATCATCTCAATAAAATGCTATAGTAGCTATTTAACTTTTCCTCTCCATTAGCGAATGATGATCCTGAAAGAAAACGTGCCAGATGTCTGTCTGCTAAAGCAACAAACGCTACTTTCATGAATCTGATTATCAGATAAACCTCGCGCTCTTATTTCAAGATCGTTGTTAATGCTGTTGTTATTTTAACAGTTTCCTTCGTACATTCGGTTTATCAGCATTGTTAAAACACATTTATCATTCAATGGAACTGTGTGTATGATCCTTTTTACACTGCACGTTGGACCCGGAAAATTGCCGGAACATTGCCAGGTAGCCTTCTGTGTGAACGCAAACACGTCCCGGGATTGATTCCGGTATTGATCCCAGGTTGGGGACCTAGTAACATTGCCGGGTTCAGTCCCAGAACGAGCGCTGTGTGAACAAAAGCCAGAACTAATGCCACTCTCTTTTAGAGTGTTATGAAGGTAGTTCAACATTCGCGATGAAACAAATATGTGCAAACTGAAACGAAGCAGAGATCAGTTAGTTCCTCACTTTCCGTGCTAAAGCTGAGATCGTTTGCTAGCCTTCTGTGTGAACGCAAACACGTTCGCCTTCGACTCGTACATTATACGTCACACCCTGATATCACGTGTCTTCACGGGACCTTTACGGGTTGTGTGTGAACGCACGCACATATTCCGGGTAATCACTGGCAGTGTGAAAGGGGCAAAATCTAGCGACCCGGGAACAATTGCCGGAACACATTACCCGTGTATTTTCCGGAATCGCAGTGTGAAAGGGGCTTTAGACACTTACATTTCTGCTCCGTCCATGCAATAAATACGCAGCTTTCGACTGCTCAGGTAACGCCGTCGGTAAGATGCAGAGAGCCATTGACAAACTACAGAAAACTAAAACTACTTCACTTTAGCATTTCTGGCCACGAGTCCTAAGGAGAGATCACACATCAGCTGCATCAGAGATGAACGGAGCGCGAGCGCAATCCTGTGACAGTCACAGGTGGTAAACAGTGGAGCGTGTGAAGGATAGATGTGAGGCATGAACACTGTTCAAGGTCTCCATTAATTTGTGCGTGTAGTAATTTAATATGTATATATTATGAAAGCATTGAATCGCTATAGAAATCGCGATTCATTCGATTCTTAGCGTTTTAAATCGATTACTGTCCGAGATCGGCGATTCACGATTCAAAAATCATGTTTCAAGATCGATGCATATGCATCGTCAGGGTTTGTAATCGATGCATCTAGAAAACGAGTGAATCGTTACACCCCTAGTAATTATGTTTTTTAATGATTGATGAATTTGAGTGTTAAAGTTTTTACTGTGGTAATCAAGAACATGCCACAGATGCAGCCCAGTGGCATTTAATCTGGACAATTGCTTTAAAATCAAGCAGAGCACCTTTAAATTATGCCAGTGCAGGAAAGTAGAGCTTTCCCAGAACTAAGCACTCATGTAATTCTTTACAGTGTTCTCCAGGCCGCTGTCTGGACTGAATGCAATCTAGATCACCACTGGCTCTATATAGAACTGATATTCCACTGAGAGCGAGAGAAAACACCTGCACTCCGAACCTTTACAGCAATCGCAGTGACCCTCAACATCTTTTCAGGGTTTTTTTCTGAACTATAATTGATAGATTGAAATCTTTTACTGACTGTTGTTGTTTAAGGAAATTGATTCATAGTCTTTAGTCAGTTTTTGATGTTCTAAAATATACAGGTTATGTAGTGCCACAATCAGGAAATCTGGATTGTACTTACAGCCAATCATCATCATGGCCACGGCGAAGATCTTCTCTGCATCCGTGGTGGGAGCGATGTTCCCGAAGCCGATACTGGTCAGGCTGGTCATGGTGAAGTACAATGATGTGATGTAGACAGAATCTTTGCTGGGACCCCCTTCCCACTTTTCCGTGCCGCTTACATTGAAGTGATACGGTGTGCCGACGGCTTCTCCCAGAAGATACAGCCAGCTGTTCCTTCGGAGCAAGTTTCTATCTTCATCTATGACCTCATAGTCTCCAATGCTGTACCAGATGCAGGCCAGCCAGTGGGCAGCCAGGCCGAACACACAAACCAGCAACACCAGCACCGCTGCACCGTATTCAATGTAATGATCCAGCTTCAGGCCGGCAACAACGCACCACCCAGAGAGCACGGCCGAGACGCAACAAACGCACCACCTTCAGAGAGCTGAAGAGGCTGCTGATGCCCTGCAAGAAAGAGAGAATATGTTGACGAATAGCTGAATCAGAAGATGATATCAACCATAGTGAGTATGTAAAACATTGTGAGTTGCTAAATGGATTGTATTTCTCTTCTAATATTTTATTTTTGTTTCCTATTTACGTTTTACAATAAGTCATTTCATGTTGCATTTTTACTGGCTAGTCAGTAAAGGTAGGTCGTAGTAGCAAACACACAGTGAGATGTTCATCCTGAATTTCTGACAATTTTCAAAATACATTTTTGGTTGCAAGACTGTGGCAACAGCCATATTTGAACCTCTGTCACAGTATGATGCAGGACCACCGATTAAGTGTAAAGACATAAAAAACTGCCATGACTTTTTCACATTGGTCATCTTTCATCTGGGACAGATCATTATCGTACAGTGTATACCAGCATGAAAGTGAATCACAGATGGCAACCAGTTATTGGTTCTCAAAATCTTGTTCTGTCATTGTATGCTAATGCACTGGGTTCCCATTTAAAGGGGTCATGAACTGAGAAACCAAAATTCCCTTGATCTTTTGACACAAGAGGTCATTGTACTATAAACACATACTTGTAAGTTTCAGAACTCAAAACTTTCTTGTGAGTCTAAAAACAGCTTTTATTGAAGCTTGTGGAATGTTCTACTCTATGATGTAATAGTGTGGATAAGCAATGCCTCCACAGAAGATCAACGCCTGCTTCTACATCACTGCCTGTTTAGCCACGCCCACCAATTCTACAGCACTGCCTTTTTAGATCCAACCACTGATTCTTCATCACTGCCAGTTTAGCTCCGCCCACAGATTCTACATCGCTGTCAGTTTAGCCCTCGCCCACCGATTCTACATCACTGCCTGTTTAGCCCCGCCCACCGATTCTACATCACTTCTTGTTTAGCCCCGATTCATGCATTTAGTGTAAATAAAAAGAAAGGCAGATGCCAGGTCTATGCAGAAGCCAAACAATAAAGATGCTTCGAAGACAACAAGATGCTGTGCAGTGACAAGTTGTAGAAAAACAGACTTTGCATCACCTTCCTTCTGATCCCAACGTTAGGATATAGTGAATAGACTTTATTTTTAATGACGATACTGGATCTGACATCAACACTGTGAGCTGAGATCTGTTTTCATTACATGATCACTATCGCTTTGTGTATTCTTACAGATCATTTGATATGTACAGTATTGAGTTATTTATGCATTTTAACCTAAATTGCAGCAACATCCATCTGTGAAGGCTGTCAAAACATACACAACTATTAGACAATCATATCAGTGGGTGTTTACTTTAGAGTCTACAATCCTCCACGCCTATTCAAACAGAGCATTCTGATCAGGGGGTTTAAAAACAGGACAGAAAATAACCTATTACTTCTAAATTATTATGTTTTTTGAACAGTACACAATAAAATACAAAGACAGTTCATGGCCCCTTAATAATAAATAGTTTGGTAACACTTTATTTTGATGGTGTCCTTTAGACATTTGGTTGACAATAAGTAACTTTGTAACAGTTATTAGAGTATTAGTAGACTGTCTGCTTAATATCTGCCAGCACTTTATTCCCATGCTCCTCCATGAAAGATTCTACTGACTTATAAGTAACATTGCAAGTACATGTCAACTTATTCTACTAAACCTAAATTATATTTTAATTACTCTAAACCAACCAGTTTTAATTTTATGTAGAATTGGAAGTAGATCCTCAACCCTGTATCAGAGTGGCTGGGCTTTAACTGTACTCTGCCAGCAGCATCAGCAAGGAAAGAATGGATAACTGATGTTGACGTGCCCAGCACAGACGTCTTCAGCTACTGCTGTGGGAAAGAGGACCGTGTGTGTGTGTGTGCTGTAATCTCTTGCTCTGACACTTCTGTTCTGCTGCAGGCTCTGCTACTGTGGCCTGACAGCTATGTAAAGCCCCAGAAACTAAAGCTCTGAGTGTGCACTTCCTAACGAGGGATTAAATGAACGAGTCTGTGCTAAAATCAAGACCAAGGACAGCACCTGACAGGTTGTGTGTGGTACTTAAAGTTAACATGAAATTGAAAGTCACCCAATTTACTTTCTCACTACCAGTTCCTTTTCTCAGTGTGTACACATTATACATCTGTGCACATTATTTTAAAGAAAATTAAAATTAAAATTTAATGTCTAATAACTTGCTAGAAAAAAATCTGGTAAAAATTTCTGGTAACACTTTATTTTGGTAGTTGTTTTTATGTATTTTTATATTTGTAACTTTGTGTAAACAAGCAGTCATTAGACTATTAGTAGACTGTCATCTTAATATCTGGTAAAACCTTATTTTGATGCTCCCCCAACAGACAGTTGAGAACAGTATAAACTACTAGACTGTTCTACTAAAAAACATGACACAATCTGTAGCTGGTAAATGTTTATGGCACCTAGACATTTTACGATATACAAGAGTCAGTGCAAGAGTGTCCTGTTCCAACATCTCAATGCCATTAAAGTGCTGTTTGTACAGAGCGAACACAATCTGTCACCCACAGTCACTCCTGAAAGAATCCTGAATCCCTCACTCTAAGGATCCCTGGATTATGAAAGTCTTTCCTATTCCAGTATTCAGAGAATATCAATGTCTATAGTTCAATTACAACTAATACAACAAATACTCAACTGCGTGGCTCCTACGGTTGGCGTATTTCCAGTCTACATACAGAACACACATGCTGTTGCTGTGGGCTTCTGTACTGGATCACAATACACAAGCCACTAATGAGCATGACTTCTACGTGACATTGCTTTTGAGTGGGGATAATAAGTCTTGTACTGTAGCTGCTGATTTTAAGTCACAGACACAATGTACTAATGTAGATGGGCTTATATATTAACAATCACATATGTCTTCTCAGCTAGAGGTTTCTAGGCTTTCTTACAGCACGAATGTGCCTATTGACTGTGAACATACAGACTTCTCCATGGAGGGACTAAAATCCCATGTGGTGACTTGCAAAAGCTTCTCAATTACAAACCCACTAATACCTGACGAGAATGTTTTCAGCAGAAGCTGGAAGTGAAGCTTTGCTTGAATGATCTGGACGCAGCACAGCACTGGTAATGATGGCTGCTGGGACCAAAAGACAGATGAATGTTAGGAGGGTCTAAAGCCTGTGTCTCCTGTGGCGGTTTCTTTCTGAGGTAAACCGCAACGATTTAAAGAATCTATGCATGATGTAGCAATATCACTCACAGAAAATCACTGCCAGCTTCATTCACAGATGTCCAGAGGGAAATACCTGACATGCTAGGATGAAATCAATCCTGAAAATCCTGCTTCAGTGCGGAAAAGCCATCAAGACTGACTGTGAGGCATTAATGCAATTTCAGCAGAAAGATTGAGACTGACAAGGCTTGCAGACACCACTTCAATATTCCTGTTTGTTTTAGTTTGTTTGTTAATAGCACAGCAGCCTTGCAACTTTACACGCTGAGAAGAAAATCTTTGGGATAGTACCTTCAGTGACATTTTTGTACTGTGTTTACCCCTAAAATGTTCATATTAGTACGTTAAGGGTTCATTGTTACTCGGTACATTGCATATCTTGTTACTAAGATACATATGTCAAGTTGAGTCAAATTTGCTTGTATAGTGCTTTTCACAATGCACACAGTTTCAAAGCAGCTTTACAGATGTCAGACTTATGTGTCTTAAATACCTTTTAAAGTGCTTAACAAACAAATAAAGCGCTTTACAATAATAATATATAACAATGATGTGGGTGATTCTCTGGATTAAGGTCTAGTATTAAGTGAGCAAGATAAATGTGACAGTGGCAAGAATCAGAAAACTCAATTTTGGTAACAACTTATTGACCAAAAAAAAAAAAAAAAAAAGCCGTGGAAGAACCGAGCCAGTTTCTCTGCTTGGGTAAACGATTTTGAATGATGTTGACTTAAACATTAACAAGAAGTGCACAATATATCTTTTAGGGGTAGATTTAAGGATGTTGACCAACTGACAAGCGTTTGACAGTGTAGAGAAGAAAACTCACCTCGTCAACATTCTCAAAGGCGTTAATGACATCGTAAGGAAGACAGGAGAGGAGGTCAATGACGAACCAGGTCTTCACATAGTTCATCCGGATGAGCTTTGGGTCTGAAATCACTTCTCCAGCAGGTCCAACAAAAGTGGTGTGGAAGTTGAGCACAATGTCCACCAGGAAAATCACATCCACAATGCTGTCTACCACCAGCCAGGTGACGTTGTTTTGCTTGGTCTTGAAGGACACGTTGTAGGGGACCATAATGGCCGTGTAGAAGGTGAGGATGAGAATCACCCAGTCCCAGGTAGTTTTGAAGGTGCAGTAGTGCAGGATGATGTGAGGAGGTGTTTTTGGAGCCTCTTGTTTGTACTGCGGAAGGATTTCAGAGCCTAGCTGCAATACCTGATGGGTAATAAGAAGAAGACATAACTGTCTGAACAGAAGTTATGAACATTATGGGAGACAGCAGGAGAACATTTCCTCTTTCAACAAACTCCATCCTGATGTATTTGAACACAAACTTCTAAAAAAAAGAGAGACTGTCAGGATGGGACAGTTTCCACACCTTTGAGATAATGACAGCATGGATCTGGGAATGGAGATATAAATACACTTGCTTCTATTCAAAAGAACTTAAGCCAAGTACAAATGAGAAGACATACTTTCAATTTATGACTGGTATTAACATCACTGTATAACACGATTACTAATATCCTAATGTGAAAAAAAAAAATAAGTTCTATCTTGCTAGGTCATGGAAGATACAGCAGACTAACATGATCTGGTGTACTTTACTGGGATAACCTTAGTGAAGATAAATAGCACAGAATGAAACTTAAGTGTGCATATCTTAATTTGTGCATGGCATGAAATGAAGTATACTTACTTTATGATTGCTAAAGGATTTTTAGTTTTGTATTGAATTACTGCATACAGAAGTTGTGCAATGGTTTAGTGAATTTGCCCCAGATTCCGCTGTGAAGAGCCAGTATCATTTGTCTCAGAGCATGCAGTAGGTAATAATAGCAGTATGCAAGGCAATACAAATTTATGCATAGATGTAAAAAATATTGTAGTCTACTAAAAATGTAACTAAAGCACACCTCTGCTTCATAGTCATTTGTTGCAAGTCAAAATCAGTTCAGCAGCAACTGAAGGACTCCCTAGGAATAAAACTTATGTGCTGTGATCTATCGGTTGAGCTTTTGGAACAAGAAAATTTTTATTTATTGCCACATAACCAAGCACTATAACTCGCTATAAACACAGGAGGCTGTATCGTCTTATCAAATGTTGTCCACTGCTTCCTCAGAATCAGAATGTGCTCAGAAAGGGCTTCAGAGCTGATGTAGAAACTAAAGGGAGACCTTCATGTGGAGTGTGTTACGTGAACAGCAGCCGCACATGTTGGAGATTTATCTCAGGACAGCAGAGGGGCTTCTGGGATCGCAGCAGATACTCTTGGCTGAGAGTGCTCAGGTATAAATGGGTAGAGCAGTCCTTTGATGAAAGTGCTTGGACACACAGACACACATGTAGCCACACACACAAACATGTTTATTTACCTCGGCCAGACGGGACTGCTTGTGGACGCTCTCGCCTTTGTGCACAGTCGGAGCCAGCTGCTGTAAAACTCCACGGCTGCTCGTCAACGCCCGTGTCAGACGAGCAAACTTACCCCAGCCTATTAACAGAGAAAAAAAAAGGTGAGATGTAAGGTCAGTGTTTATTAAATCATTTTTTTTAAAATGGTTTCTGTCTATGATGATAAATTAGTCTATGCACTCTCAGAAAAAAGGTACAAAAGGTACCACTGGACCCTTTATGTACAAACATTTATCTTTTGAAACGTTCACTTTCCTGATGGGAAATTTACATGTAATGAAACACCTGGGGTGATGGGAAGTGTGTCAAATCAAACCTTTAGACGAGTCATCTTCAATAGGCTGCTTGAATGCAGTGATATCACTGAAGGTACAGAGGAAAAGGACAACGTTGTCCTGTTCATTTCGGATGGGAGCAATTTTGACGAAGAACCACACTGGCATCCCTGCAATATCAGCAATATTTTTTAAGTAGTTGACAGATATGATAAGCATGAACTCTTTCGGATTATTGCAAATTGTCAACTTACTGTTCTTCTTGTACATGAGTATTTCAAAGGAGTTCATCTCGTAGTTCTCAAAGGTCTGGCGGACTTTCTCGCAGGTTTCTTTGTCAGTGAGCTCCCCGTACATGAAGCTGAGATAAGGACACAGAGGCATACGTAACCAATAATCTCTATAACAATAAACTCAAGCTGTGAGCCATGTTGCCTTTTCATATGGGAGAGACTAACATGATTTCACAGCTGGAGTTTGCAATGAGTCTACTTTACATGGTTTAGGGTCCTAGTTTGTTCACTGACACTAATATAACATATATATAAAATGAAGAAAACAGGGAAGAACCTGCATGTGCTGCTCTTCTGCATGACTTCAGCACGATGGTATCCAGAGAGCTTGCAGAATCCATCATTACTGTAGACAATAGGCCAATCCAGTATCTGGGCATTCCCCAAAACAAAATTGGTGTCTGCCAGGAAGTAATGAAACATTATATTTCATTCTGATACAACATTGGCCTTATGGTGCAATCACATTTTCAGTGAAATTTCTCAGGGCAAAAAATGATTCATCTTCCATTACTGGAGTAGTAGTGCATGAATCACGGCTCAAACAGAAGCTCTGAAAAACTAAGCATAGCTTTCTGTTGGTCAACACAGCCAATTCATGTAATCAATTTGACATCTCTGGGGAAACCTTTCGCCCTCATGCGACATTCACGACCATGGTGATTCCTATTGAAATGACTGGATTTCGCCCACAAAAATTCACTGAACAGGAGTAAATGTGACCGCACCTTTACTATTGAAGAAATAAACAATTCCATGGGTGAATTGTGGAAACAACTGTAAACTATTTGCGATATTTTTTGGGCTTGTTACTTTAACACATAGTAATCCATTGTGTCTGTGATTGTATTTATTAATCTCAGGTTTAAGGAGATAATTTGGCTATTATCTTTGGTTAGCTTAGCGCTCTTGTAGATGCCATCATGACAGTCATGATGATGCTGATTGGCTGATAGCACCACAAGAAGCACCACAAACTCAGTTACCTTTTTTTTTTTTTTACATGTTTGTCCTATTCACCAGCAGGCACAATTATAAAAGTAGCTTATCAGTTTTCAGCATTATTAATCTTCAGTGCAGAACATAGATCTCTATTAATGCAAATATCCTTATTGTTAGAGTATTGCAGCCTCTAAAAAATTCCCTTGATTATGTAACTACTGTATAATAAAACTGAGCACACAAACAGTTTAATATGCAGAGAAGCAATTAAGTGAAAATAGAAATACAACATAATGTTCTGGGTATGAATTATGAGGTTGTCAAAGCATAAATTGATTGTAATGGTATAAAATATGGATGTGTCATTGGGAATGGTTATCATTAAAACATCAGCTATATACCTGTCTGTCTATGAGAAAATGTCCAAACTGAAAAGTTGAAAGTAAAAAGTGAGTTACAGCAAGAACAAGCACCTTTTAATAAACTTATCAAAATGATTAAGACTCTTTCTTTATTCCCAAATTAATCAACCCTAAAACTTAAAATTGCATACAATATACATACAGAATATATATGTATATATACATACAGAAGCACAACAGTTTCAATAAATAGATAATTTAATGCATGAAATGCCATATAAAACATATGAAATAAATAATTGGAATACAACAGATTTATGAAACCCAGAGAACTGAATGGTTATATATGAGGTTATGATAAACTCCAAAGGCATAGCTAAATCACGTGGAGTAAGTTGATTGTAATGTTGCACAATAAATTATTTCACCAGTTAAAAATTGTGAAAGGCTTTTCTCACCATTAGAGCGGCGGACTATGTTTTCCAGAAAAGTGTTCTGAGGGGCCACCAGTCCTCTGCGTCCCCCGGCCATCCCTGCTCCCCATACGGTCTGAGATCAGTGTGAGGATGAGGCTGGCTCCCGCCTGAACGCAGCCTACATGATTATGGCCAGAGTAAAGAGGATATAATCCTGTTTCAGGATGTAAGCACAGGCTGCTCGAGCCCCCCCTACTGCTGAAGAGCCAACCAGAGTCTCATATGGACAACATCTGTGTAAAGAGAGCTAACATGTGCTGCGTCTCACTATCAGCGATCAACAGAGACATCTGTTGGTGAGAGAGAGAACTACAGAATACCAAGCAAAACCTGACATGAAGTCTTACAATTTGTTTTTTGTTTTTTTCCTCAGAGGTCCAAACACTGAAATCTGTGTTTGTTTGGATTAATTTCTCCATCTTGCTTATCTTTCAAAAAGTGTCTGGACATCTTACATGTTAATTACACAATGTCTAGATGAGTTAGTAGTGTTTGTTGACTGATTGATTGATTAAATGATTGATTGATTGACTGATTGACTGACAGTTTTTTAAAAATATATAGTGCTTTGTTAGGTTTAAATAAAATAGCGCTTTCAGGTAAGGTTTAGGTTTAGCAGTGATATATATAAATATATATATATATATATATATATATATATATATATATATATATATATATATATACACACACACACACACACACACACACACACGCACACGCACACACACACGCATATATATATACAGTGTCTCCTCAAAATCCATGAATGAGAAAAAAAATCATAATTAAAAATAATAATAATAATAATCAAATATTACAAAATATGACATAAAAAGTGTATAATTCGTTTTTCTAAAGTAATACTGTCCAACAGCGACACCAGCAGGTTAACTTACAGCGGGAGTCTGCGTCTCTCTTTCCTTCACTGAGCCCATTGAAATTTAACAGACCCTCTAAAGCAGGGGTGTTATTAGAAATGTCCAACAGCGACACCAGCTGGTTAACTTTCAGCAACAAGGAATGGCGAAACAGGCAATATACATATAATATATCTTTTTGTTGGTCAGGTTGGTGGGCTAATAAGGACAATTAACATGACACACCTGAATCACAAGAACACAGTCAACGAGAGACAGAAACTGGGTCACTGAGAGCACATGGGGAGAAAAACACACACAGACAGTCCAGGAGAATGACAGATGTCAAACTCAGTTCCTGTTTAGATTAAACCCTAATTAAACACACCTCATCCAACTAATCAAATTCTTCAGCCTTATTTGAAAACTACATGGTATGTGTGTTGGAGCAGGGTTGGAAAAAAAATTCTACAGGGCTGCGGCCCTTCAGGAGCTAAAATTTGACAACCATGTCCTAAAGCGTGTGTGGTGAGTTTGGTCAAGTCAAGTCAAGTCAAGTCACCTTTATTTATATAGCTCTTTTCACAATACAGATTGTGTCAAAGCAACTGTACAGCATTAATTAGGAAAAATAGTTTATCAATAACCCAAAATGACAATAGTAAACACTATTTTTACAGTTAAAGGCAGGTTATCATTGAATGCAGTGATGTCATCATTCAGCTCAGTTCAGTTTAAATAGTATCTGTGCAATCAAGTCAATGATATCACTGGAAATTCTTGGTGGGGGGTAATGGACTTCTTGTACTGAGCCTTGTGAAGCATCTCTGTTTTGAAATAATACTGCTCAGTTATTTCCAGTTATGTATATTTTCAATGAGCTATAATCATCTAATTGACTTTTAAATGCCAATCTAGATATTGGCAGATAAAAAAATCTAGATATTTTCAGAGACAGGAGAAGATATATTTTGATGATTACTGTGTGCAAAATTTTCCAAACTCAACGGAACTTGAAGTTTTAATCCCACATAAACCAATCTGAGAAAGCAGTGGCTGGTAAACATATGTGATTGTTTCATCACAGGGTGTCAGTGCTCTAAACTAGTCATCGTGACGCTGCAGTGTGTTTGATTAATATACGACTGTGTTTAAGTGCCACATTTAAACAAAAATCTAAGATTACCAAATTGTTAAGGTCTTAATATTTTGAGGAAAAAATAAATAAATTATGTGAGTGAAGTCAAAATTCTGAGAATAAAGTCAAAATATTTTGAGAATAAAGATGAAATTGACAAAAATTAAGTCCAAATTATGAGAATAAATCAAAATATTTAGAGAATAAAATCAAAATTACGAGAATTAAATCATAACAATTACAAGTTTAAAGTAACATTTTGAGAGTATAGCCTATATTGTGCATGCAAATCGCCGGATTGGGAGCACGGAAGAAATTCTGGTGGCCTGGCAACTGATTTGAATATATATTGAATTATTAGTAGAAATCATACCATGTGCTATGTACTCTCAGGGACAGAATCGAAGTGCAGAGAAGTGACAACTCTTAAACTGTCTGGATTGTGTTCATTTAAAACTGGAACTGCAAATAGCTGGAATGGTGCTTGAAGTCTTTTCGTGTTTGCGGCACTCATGATAGAAATATGTGTGAAAAACAGAAGAAAACAAATTGAAGCAAAGAGGAGAAGCATTTTTGAGTGTGTTCTTTTAAACTGGAGGGTTTTGTCTAAGTATTTTCTTGCAACCTCGAGTGGTGACTGATGAGCTGTAAAGCCACTGTTGCAGTTTCTGGTTGTTAAATCTTCACGAGATGACTGTGCACTGCTTTAAACAATGACACTGGCACGAGCCTTTTTAACAACTCAGCTTTACTGCCTGTTCACTGGTATACATGTAACATTCAGCACTTACTGCACATGTGCCATAATACAGAAAACCAGTACAGGGTGACATACCAGGTTTGAAGTTGTCTGTCACCTCTCCTCTCTTAATAATAATTGTAAGGTCTGTCTTGGGGTTTGTTTCATGTTCATGTTTTCATGTCTTTTATTTTGTTATTTTTTGATTTTGCTGTTTGTGTCATGCTTCCCTTGCCCTCATGAATCTCTGCCTTGTTCCTTGTGTCATGTGCTGATTGGTTTATTGTCTTGTCATGTGATTTATCAGTTATGTTTACTCATTGGTTGTCTTAGTCATGTGTCTGTTTCCCATTGGTTTGTTCTTGTCATGTGACCTGTATTGTTTGTATAAGTAGTCATGTTTTTGCCATTGTGCTTGGTCATGTATTAATGTAATATTGTAACCTGCTGTCGGTGAGTCTAGTCTGTTCATGCCACGTCAAGTCTGTGTATCTTGTTTGGATTATTATTTGGATTTTGGATTACATCTATGTAAATAAACTGCACTTGGGTTCATCTACACTCGCCTTCAGTGGACTAATCGTTACAATAATAATAATACATTTATTTTTATATAGCACCTGTAAAAGCGCTTTTCACTTAAAAGGATACGAAGATTAAAAGTGCACAGAAAGTAGAGAGGTAACAATAAAAACACATCAAAAACAATGTACAGAAAAACAATACCCCACCCCCTAGCATCATACAAATCACAGATAAGCAAGTCTAAAAAAGTCAGTTTTCATAGATGATTTAAACATATTAAAATATTCTGCATGTCTAATATTATAGGGGAGAGAGTTCCAGAGTTTAGGAGCAAGGGAGGAGAATGCCAGGTCACCCGTTGAATGTAGACGAGTAGAGGGAACAGTCAAAAGGCCAGAATCAGAAGAACGGAGATTCCGCCTAGGCAAGTAAACCGTTAGAAGATCCGATTGACAATTCGGTGCCAAACCATGCAAGGCCTTATACGTAAGCATAACAATTTTGAAATCAATACAAAACCTGACAGGGAGCCAGTGTAAGGATTCCAAAATTGGAGTGATGTGCTTTTTATTTCTGGTCCCTGTCAGGATTCGAGCGGCTGAATTTTGGACATACTGCAGTTTATTTAGGGTGGTTTTTCAAACACCTCCAAGCAAAGCATTGCAGTAATCGATGCATGAGAAGAAAAATGTGTTGATCAGTTTATCGGCCACAGTAAAGGACAGTATGGGGAAAATTTGGTGCGATATTTCTGTGAAATATTTATGTTGTGGATTTTATGAGTTTTTTGGAGTTTTGTGTAAAATGTTAAATGAGCATCAAATATTACGGCCAGGTTCTTTAATTTTGTTTGAACCTCCAAGACTGAAACATCTACAGTTAGTGTTAAAGGTCCAGCCTTACGAAGTTGGTAGGTTGAGCCAATAAGCATCACCTCCATCTTATCACTGTTAAGACAAAGAAAATTTTGAGACATCCATATTTTTATCTCAGAAATACAATGTTCCAGGAAAGCAACAGCTGGACAATCCCCCGGTTTTGAGTGAATGTACACCTGGGTGTCATCTGCATAGAGGTGATAATTAAGACCACGAGATCTAAGGAGATAGCCAAGAGGAAAAATATACATACAGAAGAGTAATGGGCTCAGAAGTGATCCCTGAGGTACCCCAAATTTGGCTGAGCCAATTTTAGACTTGTATCCACCCATGGAGACAAACTGTCTGCGGTCTGAGAGGTAAGACTTGAACCACTTCAATACAGTTACCAAGTTACCAGTTACCAATACAGATACCAAACACAGATTCCAACCGAAAGAGTAAAAGAGAATTATCAACCGTGTCAAAGGCCGTGCTGAGATCAAGAAGAATCAAAATTGACAGGCAGCCAGAGTCCACGGCAAGTATGATTCTTCTGCACAATCTGACTTTACTGCAGCCTGGAATTGAACTGCTGGTTTCGTCTGGTCAGAGGAGAACTGGCCCCCCGACTGAGCCTGGTTTCTCCCAAGGTTTTTTCTCCATTCTGTCACCGATGGAGTTTTGGTTCCTTGCCGCTGTCGCCTCTGGCTTGCTTAGTTGGGGACACTTCATTTACAGCGATGTCATTGACTTGATTGAAAATGATTGCACAGATACTATTTAAACTGAACTGAGATGATGACATCACTGAATTCAATGATGAACTGCCTTTAATTGTCATTTTGCATTATTGACACACTGTTTTCCTAATTAATGTTGTTCAGTTGCTTTGACACAATCTTTTTTGTTTAAAGCGTTATATAAATAAAGGTGACTTGACTTGACTTAAAGGTAAATTATGTGAAAAATAATGTTTTTTTTTTTTAAATGAAGCATTAACAAATGTTAGACTGCACCCCATAAACACAATCAAGAAAAATAAAAAAAATAAAAAACACTGACCCACCCCTTTAAAGCTGCAGTCCATAAGTTTTGCCTCAATGTTGCCATCTCTGTTTGAAACCTGCAATTGCAGTTATTTGCGGAATTATCTTCATTACGTGGGTTGTGCTCTGGGACGGCTCCAGCGGTGATGAATCTGTTTTAATGTGTGGCTGTCAGTCACCGCACCGGTGTGGATACTGTACTTAGGAATCAAAGATTAAACGTCTTTGGAAGTTTGACCCAAATAAGAATTTTCACCGGATACTGTAATCTGAACAAACTAGTAACATGTCTGCCACTTTTGTTCTCACCAACTGAGGAAAAAACATTACAATAAATCGCGCTACCAATTGTGATTAAATCTAATGATCACTTAACTCATATCACATCAAACCATGCAAATTTTTTTTACTGTTATACTTTTTTTGTCAAATTGTTAATATTAACAACATCAGCATTGCGTGACTCGTGTATGAAGTGTGTATTAGCATGTAGATTACAGTCTAATCTCTAATTGTCATACCATCTGAATTTCATATAAAGAACTCAACTTTTAACCCAAAAAGCAAATTATTCTTCCTTAGAACTGGTTCACTCTAAAATATAAATCTTGTGTAATCTTGTGCTATTTGTAATCAGATGCACATGTAAAACTGGAATAATCTAATTTCAGTCACATGCATTTAGATGGGTTAAATGCAGAAAATAAATTCCGAGAATGGGACACCATACTTAGTCTACACATTACACCACTTTTTTAATGTACAGTGTAAAGATGTTGGTTGATGTTTCCACATCTGTTTTGTTTGTGAGATTGGCAATTTCTCCTTTTACAGGTATCCTGAGTTTTGTAATATTGAATATGTTGGTTGATGTTTCCACATCTGTTTTGTTTGTGAGATTGGCAATTTCTCCTTTTAACCCATCCGCCGGAGTGCACACACACAGAGCAGTGAACACACACACACACTGTGAACACACACCCGGAGCAGTGGGCAGCCATTTTTTATGCTGCGGCGCCCGGGGAGCAGTTGGGGGTTCGATGCCTTGCTCAAGGGCACCTAAGTCGTGGTATTGAAGGTGGAGAGAGAACTGTACATGCACTCCCCCCACCCACAATTCCTGCGGGCCCGAGACTCGAACTCACAACCCTTCGATTGGGAGTCGACGACTCTCTAACCATTAGGCCACGACTTCCCCTTAAAATCCTGAGTTTTGTAATATGCTGTGATCTCAGCTGTGTTTTGAGACCATTATCACTCATTAACCACACAGGTCAGTAAAGAATATTTATTGGACTGAACATTCTGAAGACATTAACACTCTTGTGTTGTTCAATTTTTTATGTTTACTCTTTCAAACCCTGCAACATGGGATGAAATCTGAATGTTCCTCCATAGATTTTAGTGTTAGTTACTGAGGACGAGGACGAGTAGACGTTAGTTACCAGTTGGACGTACAAAGTTTGGAGGGCCTCTGCTGAGAAGAATTGGACGTAAGGGGCAGATTGGATAAATAGTGGGGGGTATTTTTGCAAAGCCATTGCATGGGAACTGAGCAGGGCGTTTCATTGGATGAGTTATGTTCTGGAAACAAATAGATCAAAGGCATTTTATAGCTAGACAGAATAAAATAACTGGGTCTTACTAGTCCAATTTAAGAGTGTGTTATTGAGATGTTTACCTTAGCTTCATAAATCTCACATTCCACTTCTGGTTCCTCAATTCCAACCTTGGTGGACTTACAGAAGCCATACCGCTAGAGAAAGAGAGAGAGGTGTTCAAAACTATATGCTTAAATGGTTAGTTCACCCAAAAATGAAAATTAGCCCATGATTTACTCACCCTCAAGCCATCCTAGGTGTATATGACCTTTTTCTTTCAGACGAATCCAATCGGAGTTATATTTAAAAATGTCCTAGCTTTTTCAAGCTTTATAATGGCACTGAATGGGTGTTATTGTTCAACAGTGCAAAAAAAGTCCAATAAAGCGTATCCATCCATAATAAAATGTGCCTCACATGGCTCCCGAGGCCTGAATAAAGGCCTCCTGTAGCCAATCGATTTTTTTTTGTTAGAAATATAAGAAAAATAGCCATATTTAAAACATTATAAACACTTTTCTCTAGCTTGCTCTAAATGTCATACACAGAAGTTCTCGTGAGACTAGCAAATTCTCACCGGAGCTTACACTACGCCAACATCCTAAGTCATCCACAGGAACATCTTGAGCATATGACAGCCGTGTGAGGCACTTTTTATTATGGATGGATGCACTTTATTGGACTTCTTTTGGACTGGTGACAAAAAACACCCATTCACTGCCATTATAAAGCTTGGAAGAGCCAGCACAATTTTTAATATAACTCCAACTGGATTTGTCTGAAAGAAGAAAGTCATATACACCTAGAATGCCTTGAGGGTGAGTAAATCATGGGCTAATTTTTATTTTTGGGTGTACTAACCCTTTAATGAAGTTGCCTATATTGTTAAGGCAAGACACTACATGTGAATTGTGTAACATCACCATAATTTACTACTGATTAATCACAGTACATTAAGAATTGTTTTGTATTACAAATTTTCAGAAAGGTTATGTTTAAATATGCAAATGAGTCATTTTCTATTTAATGCAGTAATTTGCATGTATTTCAAAATTGTTTCATTTTGTTGCTTAATTATCTTTTATCAGAATATTGTCAACAACCAGAACCATATTTTAGGAATAAAATGAATCATATTTTTAGGAATAAAGTGTAATATAAATCCGGCAAATGATATATGAACATGCCCCTGTGTAAAAGCCTTCAGAATATAGACAGAATAAAACTGTAATGTCTGGTGTATGTAAGTGCTACTGAAGTGGAGAACAAGCTCACAGCTTTTAAAGATGTACTGAGTTTGAAATCTTCAGACATAAACAGATAAAGTGTAAAAAAAAAAAAAACAAACAAACAAACAAAAAACCTAAACACATAATTTGTAATTTGTATGTTTTCTTTACACTAGTCTGACATTAGACATGTTATGGAAGCCAAATATAGCCCAACATTTTCAAATTGACCCGTGCCTGAAAAAAAATAATTATATTGCCTGTAGTGTCTTGCCTTAAAGGAATAGTTTACGCAAAAATGAATATTTTGTCATTATTTAATCACCCTCATGTCATTCCAAACCTGAATGAGTTTCTTTCTTATGTTGAACACAAAAGAAGATATTTTGAAGAGCCAAACAGTTGATGAAGAGTAGGCATTTTGGTTGGCCACCTACTGTAAGTCAATTGGAACCATCACCTGTTTGATTACCAGCAATCTTCAAAATATCTTCTTTTGTGTTCAACATAAGAAAGAAACTCATACAAGTTTGGAACGACATGAGGGTGAGTAAATGATGACAAAATTTTCATTTTTGGGTGAAATATCCCTTTAATTATAGTACAGTACTCAGCATAAATGAGTACACCCCCTCTCAATAAACATAGCAGATGTATTGTCTTAATGATCAGTAATATAATTCATGGAAAGATGGCAAAATTGAAATGTTTTAAACATATACTTAATAAAAACAGAAATATATGCCAATATTTTCTGTAGAAATATTAAATTAGACAATTTTGTTTAAACGAAAGGATTGCAGAAATGAGTACACTCCAGATTTAATTCAGCAAATGTATAATATTCTAGTACTAAGTATGTCCTCCAGAACTTTAAGTATACTGCTCTGACCCTTCTTGGCACTGAGTGTACAAGTTCATGACAAATTGCCACATCTGCCTGTTTATATCCTAAAGGATGACCTCCTTAAATGCCCTGGATTTTAATGGGGAGTGTTGCTCAACTCGTCTCTACAGAATCACCCACGGGTGCTCAAGATTGTTAAGATTGGGTGAAATACATGTCCACTGAAAGATTTTCACATCGGAAGAATGCATATCATCATTGTCATGTTGAAAAAATGACCAATAACTCAGGGAATGAGGAGAGGGTAGCATATTCTGCGTCAAGATTTTGTATTAGATCACACAGTGGTGTGTGAATTCATGCCAGCATTGATAAAGCACAACTCCCTCACACCGTCAGCATTCACTCATCCCTATATAAAAGCTTTACTACCACTGAACTTCACTGTGGGTACCAAGCACTTCTCACTTTACTCCTCCTCTAGCAACACTAAAACATTTAGGATGCTTCTGGTTCCGAAATGACTGACTTGGTCTCTTGAGACTAGAGTATGGATTACTAGAAGTCTATATTTTGTAAATATGGGCCTTGGAAGAGGTTAAATTAGTTTATTATGCTTTGCTACAGTAGGTAATTCCAGCATTAAGTCTGAGTATGATTCAGTGGGGTATATAACACTTTTAACTGTCAGGAAAATACTTGTCTTTAAAGGTGTTGGTTTAACATATTTACCTGTTGATCAAAATTGCCTTAAACTTTTTTGTTGTTGTTGTTGTTTTATTTAGCAACTTTCAGGAGGGTGTACTCATTTTTGCAACACAACATTTTATCACTTTGATAAGAAAATCTTATTTTCCTGATTAATTTTGAAATTCTTCTTTGGTAACTGATCAACCAGACTTGTTGGAACATTACATCTCCAAAGAATCCTAACATGTCTTTTAAGTAAAGAGTATTTGCAGAATTTATTAAGTTTTGGAGGGGGTGTACTCATTTATGCTGTGCACTGTAATTAATGGGATACTCCACCACAAAATGAAAATTTTGTCATTAATCACTTAAACCCATGTCGTTCCAAACCCATAAAAGCTTTGTTCGTCTTCGGAACACAATTTAAGATATTTTGGATGAAAACCGGGAGGCCTATGACTGTCCCATAGACTGCCAAGTAAATTACACTCTCAAGGTCTAGAAAAGTATGAAATGCATCATCAGAATAGTCCATCTGCCATCAGTGGTTCAACTGTAATGTTATGAAGCGACGAGAATAATTTTTGTATGAAAAGAAAACAAAAAAATAACGATTTTATTCAATAATTTGTCTCCTCTGTGTCTCTCCACATCAGCGTAGCGCCATTTTAGCAAATCTGAGCAGTACGCAGGCAGCATACGCTCTTCTGTGTCAGCCGCACCACAAGGATACGTTTTCTACGTATATTTACACTTTGATTTGAAAGAAAATGGCTCATCCTGTGTCGCGGCTGATACAGAAGAGCGTACGCTGCCTGTGTACTCAAAATTGCCAAAATGGCACTACGCTGATGTGGAGTGACACAGAGGAGACAAATTGTTGAATAAAGTTGTTATTTTTGTTTTATTTGTGTACAAAAAGTATTGTCGTCATTTCATAACATTACGGTTGAACCACTGATTTTCATACTTTCATACTTTTCTGGACCTTGACTGTGTATTTTACTTGGTATTTTACTTTCCCTTTAAAGAAACTAGTTATAAAGTAATGAACTTCTTGTGCACTTACAGCCTGATCCCCACATGAAGCCTTGCATGATTCTTCATTCTGGGGTGCCTCCTTGTTTGTACAGTTTGTCTCCATAATGGCAAACTGAGAAAAGAAGCTCTGACCTGAAAACATCCACTAAGAAAACAGACAAATATTCTGTTAACATGCAAACCACTTACAAGCAAAGAGCATAATGACCATATTCAAAAAACTTTCTATTTATGCCACCGTAATGTCAGCTACAACTGAATTGCTGTGTGAGGCGAGAAACATCTACTCAAGATGCGATAGAAATTCTCGCACTTTGGTGGTTGTATAGTTTTAGCATCTGTTGCTTTAGTTTTTGTGGTGTGTTGATATGGAAAATAACACCATTGTCATCTCTAGGAGAGCTTTGAAACAATCTCTATTGTACAAAGTGCTTTACAAATAAATGTGATTTTACTTGACTTGTTACGCACCTTGGCACTAGTCAGACTTTTCAGCTGACAGATAACTGGCTTATTAAACCAGTGCATGAAAAGAATGACGAAAGAATGTAAACAACGAAATCAAGAGCATAAACACAGAAGGCTCTTCTCAATTTTTTATATTTGTCTGTGATCATTTTTATAAAATACATCTGTGGTTAGCGAGATTGGTGTGAAAATGGTAAGCAAGCACAGCCCTAACTCTTCTGGTTCCCCTTATTAAATGACGAATACAGACTACCGCCACCTGCTGGTTTGGAGAGTTATTTCCTCTCATGCAGGCAGAGAACATACATGCTAGTTGTCTGTTGGCTGTAGTCTTTGCAGTGAGTTCAAGCTCAACTTTTACTTTTTGGCTCAGACACAGATGTCCTGAGGCAACAACACAGCAGCTTTTGTCGGCGCTAGTTTTTTGACGTCAGTTTGGTGTGTCTGGGCCAACAAAATTCAGTATTCAATTGGAATAACAAAGTTCATTTGGAGATCATTTTGAAAGTTTGAAGCAGCTTCCCAAAGTGATATTTCTGCAGAAGAACTACCAAACATATCCACATTGCTGTGATCAGATACTTTCTTAACTGCTGTTTTCTCAGAAGAACATCACCATGAGTATATCAAGGCCTTAATGAGTTGCATTTTGACATAACTTTGGAATGAAATGGTGCATGTGTCGCTAGAAGCATTTCCACTCGTGTAAGTTGCGTTAAATATTCAAACTTAAAACAAGTTTGAGAGACATCACCTGGGTGCTGATCCTCCCCACTTCCATCAGTTTAAAGTAAGACTTGTGATCAGATTCTTTGTTGAATTTCTGCAGGGCAGTTTTCACACTCTCCAGACCCTTCGGGTCATGCAAGGGCAGCAGACCGGGGCAGTCAGGGCATTTTGTCACAAGTATTTCATGTGAAGCTGTGACAAAATACAGGAGCAATATACAATCAAGATGTAACTTATATGAGATGCATTACCTTTTCTATACTCTTTGACAAAGTGACCTTAAACATTATCAAGGGTTCTTTGAAAGGCTAGATATGAGTTTCTAAAGAAAAAAAAAATCATTCTATTGATTTGTTTACCTGGTTCCGTGTCACAGTTGTAGTCCTTCACTTCTGCTTTTCCCTCAGCACTGGAGATGGTCACATTACATTTTGCTGTCACTTTCTTTAAGAGAGATGTTAAAAGGCTGTTAAATAGATGCACAACTTACAAAAGTCACCCTATTCAGTGTGAAAAGACAGTATTTCTCAAATTAGGGTTTGGAAGATCTGTGATGTTCAGCTCACCGTCTGTGTTTCCATTCTAGTCTCACACTGATCTAAAGGTTTGGGATTCACAACGTGGCATTCAGTTTCCTCTAAAGTTATTCCCAAGATGACCTCACAAGGATCAGTCTGCACAGAAGAAAGACAATTTGTAGTTTTTGCACATCATTTTTTTTCTTTTACTTTTTTTAAATTAATCATCTTTGTGGTTGTTTCTGTGTTTTTTTTCTTTTTGACATAGTTCCCAAGATGACGGCGCATCCACACACAGGGGCTTCTCTCTCTCCCGTCAGAACCATGTTTTCGTGTTTTTTGTCTTGTGAGTTGCAGTGTTTTTGTACATCTTCACCATGTCTACCTGTCTTTAGATGCACATACAGTCGTGAGCTTCTGCTCGATGTCGGCAGAACCACTTTTTTAGAGTTAAACTCTGTGCACGCCGAAGAGCTGCGGGATCTCGGTCTGCTCCGGAGACCTTCACCATCACCGACCCCCACTGCTGCATCTCAGCCACAGCGGGGGCGCCACAAGCAGGGTTAAGCGCGGAGGTATCCGGGCTAGGCTAACAGCTAACCCACACAAGCCAGCTATCCCCACCATCGTACTGGCTAACGTACACTCTTTGGACAATAAACTGGACTACATCCGGTTACTACGCTTAACTCAGAGGACTGTAAGGGACTGTTGTGTTTTTGTGTTCACAGAAACATGGCTCAGCAACAGCATTCCAGACTGCGCTATTCAGCTCGATCAGCTGACTATCTAGAGAAAAAAGACTCATGCGTCAGAATGCTGTTCATAGACTTCAGTTCAGCATTCAACACAATCATCCCTCAACAGCTCATTAACAAACTGGTCCAGCTGGGGCTCAACACTTCGCTGTGCAACTGGCCGTTAGACTTTCTGACTGGAAGACCTCAGGCAGTACGGGTCGGCAGAAACACATTCAGCACCATCACATTGAACACTGGGGCCCCCCAAGGATGTGTGCTAAACCCCCTACTCTTAACTCTGCTGACCCACGACTGCATACCGTCACACAACTCCAACCTCTTCATTAAGTTTGCAGATGACACGACTGTGGTGTGTCTCATTAGCAACAGAGATGAGACAAACTACAGGAGCGAGGTGAGCCACCTGGCCAAATAATAACATTACGTCTAGGTTCATCAAGCTCCTCCAGTGTTGCTTTTTTCATAGCCAGTGCTCATGAATCAACAAAAAGTTCCCAGTAAATCTGGGAAGTATTTTTCAAGTTTAGGTCTTCACTGATTGAAAGTATCATCAAGAAAATCTTTTATTTGGCCACTTACACACTGGGACCTGCACCAGACACTTTGTACAGCATTGGTCTGCTCACTACCTCATTCAGCAGTTAACTGACCTCATTCAACTACCTCTTCTGTCAGTTTAAATAAAGAATTGTTCTCTGAGATTTTTGACACTTTAATCAGACCGAATAAGCTCTTTTGTACTACAATCATTATATCTGTACTGTTTACTTCACTGGTTTGCACTCTATCTGCCATGTGCCTTGTGCTGCTTTACTTATCTTTCTTTTTACATGACCTATTTGTATATTTGTATAGTTGTACATTATATTTTATTATCTGTATTTAATTTTCTACTGTTAGTGTTATCTGTATGCACCAAGTGTCTGAGAGTAATGCAATTTCAATTCTCTGTATGTATGTACTGTACATGTGGAAGAATTGACAATAAAGCAGACTTGACTTGATTTGACTTGTAATCACTCTTTTACACTTATGTAGATATGAAAACATACACAGGAAGACAGTGTCACAAAGCCTCACCTTCTTCTCTGCACTGCGACTGTCCTGTGAGACAAATTTGAATTTGTATCCATGGCGGTGATGGTCATTAATGAAGCTCTCAGCTTCTAATGTAGCAATCTTGTCCTGATCTTCTTGGCACTTATATACCACATCAGTGTCTGTTGGGAGGCTGGCTGCGTGTAGAGCCGAGACCAACGCTGCTAATATCACCAGCTCTCTCATGCTGCACATTGACATGAACGGTAAATCAAGAATAAGTGCCCCTTGCTCATCCAGACCTTTATAATATACACTGCAGGGGGAAATAAGCAAACAATTTAGTGCCAGAGATGCTTGCCAATGTAAATTACATCAAAAACAAATATTAAAGAGGGACGTGAGGGAATGTAATGTCAGAGGTAATTATTAACTCATTCACCTTGACACTGATGTTTTGTTTGAATTAAAGTAGTTTCTGAATTATGATTACTATTTAATCAAATATGATGTAGTCTGATGGAAAAATTATATTGCTTTGCAATTCAATATGGTGCAGATAGTTCACTTTGAAAGATGCAGCTCTACTTCTGCCATGATAATCTATATCCTGTGCAGTGTTGGGAAAAGTTACTTTTAAAAGTAATGCATTACAATATTGTGTTACTCCCTAAAAAAAGTAATTACATTACTTAGTTACTTTTTATGGAAAGTAATGTGTAACGTTACTTTTGCGTTATTTTTTAAATATGAGCAGGGATTGATTGTTTTTAATATAAGTTCTATTTATAGCAAATGTAAAAGCCCTTACACACCAAAAAGTGTAATGAATATTAAATCTCAGGCTGATGGAAAAGTAATTTCACGTCTGTACAGTAGAACACAGGAGAAGAAGGTTCAACACTCTTCAGCAATAAAAAACAAAACAAAAAACAATGAAGCACAATTGTTAGTTTATCTGAAGTCATTTTTGCTTATTAGTATGGTTGAACGGGATCAAAGGTCAGCAGCAAAAACATTACTTAATAAAATTAGATTAGATACATTTGTGTTAACATATTTAATTATTGCAGGTTTGCGTCATATTCTGAGTTTGCATTTCACTGTTTTAATAAATTTTATTAATACTACATCAGTTTTTTTTTTTTTTTTTTTTTTTTTTTGCGAGTGGGATGAATTAATGCAAATTCACATTTATTCTAGAACTAATGCGTTACCCCCAACACTGATCATGTGTGTCTCCGTAGTGTTTTGATGCATCACATTCAGGTAGCAGCAATGGTGATGAGAGATCCCGGGCACTTGATAAATAGTTTAGAGAAGGAAAAAGTTTTGAGAAAGTTAATCTATCTATCTTCATTTAAAACTTATTAACTTTGCAGAATATTTTGTGCTAAGCAGTGAAAGATCAGGAACAGATGTGAGAAATGAACATGCCTGATCTCAGCAGGTTACTGTAGATTTGCTCAACCATATCTAATGAAGATGAATGCTGTGCATCGAAAATAAACATCCCACAACTTGCAATGATGGCCAAACATTCTTTATTGCACACAGCATAATATTACACTGCAGTATTTATAATATTACCTTTGCAGTATTTATTACACTGTACATTAATTATTCAAAGGTCTCTACACAGTGGGTTTAAAGAGCGGATCCTCGCTGATGATCTGCTTGAGGAGTCCATTTTGGATGTTGGACCGTGCAGGACACTCAGGGGAGATGGTGTCAGGGAAGGGATGGATGGTGGGCTCCCTTTGTCCTGGTATCTGGGGGTCAGGGTGGAACGGGAGGGTGGAGGGCTGCTCAGGTCCTGCAGCGGGCTTGTCAGGAAAGGATGGAAGGGTCATGGGCTTATCCATGGGAGGAAGGACATTGACCATGCCATCAGGACGCCTAACTGTAGTTTGATTCTCATGATCGTGGTGGTGGTGTTGATGCTCGTGCTCATGGAGATGTCTGTGTTTGTGCTCGTGGTCCAGGACCAGCTCATGGTCGTGTTCATGGGTCTCGCCCTTTTTGTGACCATACTGGTGGTGATGGTGCTCCCACTCGTCCTGACCGTGCTCATGGGCATTGGCATGATGGGCGTGAGCATGGTCATGATCGTGAGAGTGGGTGTGTCCTTGATCCTTGCCATGTCCCTGTGCGTGGTGGTGCCCTGAGGTGTGTTCATGGTCATGTTTATGTGCCTGGGGTTTGGTGTGGTCATGGTCATGGTCATGGTCATGTCCAGTAGCTGAGCCAGTTGTGCTGCTATGGCTGTGGTCCAGTTCACCTCCAATCAAGTGTTTTTTCTTCTCCTCTACAGCAGCCTAAAAACAAGAATACATTACAATCACAATAAGAAAATGCCATAAAGTATATAAGAATATCTTTGCTGATTTTTAACTAGCTTTGAATTTTTATGTCGGTAGCAGTATTGGGAAGGTTACTTTTGAAATTATATATATATATAAGTAGTAGTGTAACTATTTCAATTACTTTTATTAAAGTTATGTAACTGATTACATTTGATTACTTTTCTAAATTAATGTTTTCAACTATTAATCATTTTAAAACCTTTAAAGCAGGCAGGGTTAATCTTACAGTAGGACTCAACACTGATTACTGTCAGGCTTTAAACTGAGATCATTCTGAGGTGAAATACACATTTAAAATCATAATAAAATCATATCTTTGAATAACTATGACAGGAAACATGTTTCCTGTCATAGTTATGTGCCCTATTCTGTGTCCTAAACTCCGGAAATATTGTGGTCTCATATTTTAGAGCAGTCAATGTAATTTATGAAAGAAATCAATTAAATCTGAATGTGTGTGAAAATATTCAGATGTAACCCCCTTTGTAATATTTAACATTTTCATAAGCAACTAATTTAATAACATTTTTTTCTCAGTAACTGCAACTGATTACGGTTACATTTATTTTGTGATTAAATTACGTAATTCCGTTACATGTAACTAGTTACTCCCCAACACTTTGTAAATAAGCAGTGTGTAATTGACAACCACGTTTTATTAAAACTTGACAGTGGTGAATTAGCCCTTTAAGAAAAGTGGTTTGTTTTGATCACAAACACACTCAATGCTGCTGGAAATGGGTAATCTTACCTCTGGTTCAAAGATTTCGCAATGAACACTAAGGTGCTCCTCGCCAGTGATTGTGACAGAGTGAGAGGCTTTGCAGAATCCTTTGTGCTAAACATTGAAAGATCAGTAACGTGTGAAAAGCATTCCTTTTTATTGGCAAAGACAAACACAGCTTATGATGACAGAATTTGTATGCATCTCCTTGTCACTCACCGCAAACTCACATGCCATGACCTCACATTTAGAGACATCAGCAGTATTGGTTTTGGAAGAGCAGACCGTCTCTTGGATGGTGAACTCCACACTGTAGAATCTTCCGAAGTCACGCTACAAAGATGAACTAATCAATATACAGTGTTTTTCTTTCATTCTTTTCATCCTAAGTAACTTGCTCACTTACTCACCTGAGAAAAAGCTCTTGTAATGTTTAGAGGAACAAAGTAGTTTGCCAGTGCACTCTCATTATTGTATTTCTCCATGCCCATCTTCACTGTCCTCAAGACTGCTTCATGATCCTCTGGGAGCTGTACAGGGCAATCTGGGCACCGTTCTCTGATTTTGGAGGCAGGCACTGCCAAGGGAATGTTATTTTATTGGATTTGCCTTCTGATGATCTTTGCATATGATGATAAAAAACATCTGGCTGGTCATTGGTTTTTACCTGGTCTCACAGTACAGCTATACTTATACAGACGGGTCACTCTGTGAACTCTGTTCATGTACATAACGGCCTTGCACTGTCCATAGACCTGTCAATTGAAAATACTGTTAGAATGATGAACAAACATCATTAAAATGTTATTTTATGGGTGTTTTTTTTTTTTTTTTTTTTTTAAGAATTATCAAAACCATACTGGGTACTGTTCAGGGTTTCGGATTTCACAGTTTCTCCAGTTTTTCTTGCTGATGACATGACACTTGGTCTCCAAAACATCAAATGTGAGATAGAAGACAATTCCTGTCTCCCCCTAAAAAAAAATAAAAAAATATTGTAAACATTTGTAAAAAATAAATAAGTAAAATAAAAAGGTATTGCATCCCTAAAGACCAGTAACCCTAAAATCTGGCTCACGATATCCACTTTCCTGCCAAGTTTAGCTCCAACCAAACAAACCAACCTACCATTGATTTTCTAATGACTCTAAAGACACTAATTAGCAAATTCAGGTGATTAGGGTTAGAGCTAAACTCTGCAGGAAAGTGGATCTCGCAAGCCAGATTTGAGGATCACTGCTATAGACAGACATCAGATTCAAATATAATTTCACCAAATAATTTCAGTTTGATGCAGAATTTAATTTGATTCTTAAAGGACTGAGTTGCCTTATAGGATCCATAGAAACACATCTGAGATTAAATGACTATTTAAATGATCACCCTAGTGGATGTTAATTTGGAATGTAAAAGTATCCATAAGAACATGGGATTCTGCAAATTACTCACATGCTTCATCTGATGGACATTGGTGAGACGATCAAGGCTGAAAATGTAACCCTCAGTGCGGTCCAGGTTGATTTTGTTCATAGCTTCAGCGGCAGCACTGCTTGTTATAGCATCTTTGCAAGAACCGGGGGCCAAAACATCCACAGGGGCCCCATGGACGCACAGGAAAGCCATCATCAGTACCACACACTGCTTCATGGTGGAGCCACAGTCTTGCTCCCAGACACAGTACCAAAATCTAGATGGTCTATGGAAGCTTATATATACGACACAATCCCCTCTGTCTACTGCTGATAGGTTACTGACACATGATTCAGTTTCAATCAACATCACAGCCCCCATACACTCACTCTTATCAGTAGGCTCCACAATGACTGTGATCGTATGGATGATTGATTAAAGAAGAGGGCAGGTTGCAACATGCTGTAGTCCTGTATGGCTTACTGTTGGAAGCAGAGTTCAAATACCTCCAGAGTTTGTGAACTGCTGTTGTAGCCTAATCAATTAAAATGAGGATTTTGTAACACTTCACTTGTTGCAACATGAGGTGAGTGGTTTTATCTTTGCTGTACTTACATTTTTGGAGGATTCTCAAGAAACAATGACATTTGTTTGCTGTGTGTGTCCCCAATGATTGACTACTGATTTAATTAACAGGATACTAAACTTTACATTTGACTCTGTTTAATATATGTATATACAGCCGTGGCCAAAAGTTTTGAGAATTACATAAATATTGGAAAAGTTGCTGCTTAAGTTTTTATAATAGCAATTTGCATATACTCCAGAATGTTATGAAGAGTGATCAGATGAATTGCATAGTCCTTCTTTGCCATGAAAATTAACTTAATCCCAAAAAAAACCTTTCCACTGCATTTCATTGCTGTCATTAAAGGACCTGCTGAGATCATTTCAGTAATCATCTTGTTAACTCAGGTGAGAATGTTGACGAGCACAAGGCTGGAGATCATTATTTCAGGCTGACTGGGTTAGAATGGCAGACTTTACATGTTAAAAGGAGGGTGATGCTTGAAATCATTGTTCTTCCATTTGTTAACCATGGTGACCTGCAAAGAAACGCGTGCAGCCATCATTGCGGTGCATAAAAAATGGCTTCACAGGCAAGGATATTGTGGCTACTAAGATTGCACCTAAATCAACAATTTATAGGTTCATCAAGAACTTCAAGGAAAGAGGTTCAATTCTTGTAAAGAAGGCTTCAGGGCGTCCAAGAAAGTCCAGCAAGCGCCAGGATCGTCTCCTAAAGAGGATTCAGCTGCGGGATCGGAGTGCCACCAGTGCAGAGCTTGCTCAGGAATGGCAGCAGGCAGGCAGGTGTGAGCGCATCTGGCACGCACAGTGAGGTGAAGACTTTTGGAAGATGGCCTGGTGTCAAGAAGGACAGCAAAGAAGCCACTTCTCTCAAAAAAAAAACATCAGGGACAGATTGATCTTCTGCAGAAAGTATAGTGAATGGACTGCTGAGGACTGGGGCAAAGTCATATTCTCCGATGAAGCCCCTTTCCGATTGTTTGGGGCATCTGGAAAAAGGCTTGTCCGGAGAAGAAAAGGTGAGCGCTACCATCAGTCCTGTGTCATGCCAACAGTAAAGCATCCTGACACCATTCATGTGTGGGGTTGCTTCTCATCTAAGGGAGTGGGCTCACCCACAATTCTGCCCAAAAACACAGCCATGAATAAAGAATGGTACCAAAACACCCTCCAACAGCAACTTCTTCCAACAACCCAACAACAGTTTGGTGAAGAACAATGCATTTTCCAGCACGATGGAGCACCGTGCCATAAGGCAAAAGTGATAACTAAGTGGCTCGGGGACCAGAATGTTGAAATTTTGGGTCCATGGCCTGGAAACTCCCCAGATCTTAATCCCATTGAGAACTTGTGGTCAATCCTCAAGAGGCGGGTGGACAAACAAAAACCCACTAATTCTGACAAACTCCAAGAAGTTATTATGAAAGAATGGGCTGCTATCAGTCAGGATTTGGCCCAGAAGTTGATTGAGAGCATGCCCAGTCGAATTGCAGAGGTCCTGAAAAAGAAGGGCCAACACTGCAAATACTGACTCTTTGCATAAATGTCATGTAATTGTCAATAAAAGCTTGTAATATTATTTCAGTACATCACAGAAACAACTGAAACAAAGATCTAAAAGCAGTTTAGCAGCAAACTTTTTGAAAACTAATATTTATGTAATTCTCAAAACTTTTGGCCACGACTGTATATATACAACCCAATTCCAGAAATGTTTTTTTTTTTTAATTTGAGTAAAATGAAAACTAAAAGACTTTCAAATCACATTATTTTATTCACAATAGAACACAGAGAACATAAAATATGATTAAACTGAGAAATTTGACACTTTTATCCACTAAATGAGCTCATTTCAAATTTGATGCCTGCTACAGGTCTCAGAAAAGTTGGCACGGGGGCAACAAAGGACTGAAAAAGCAAGACATTTTGAAAAGATTGAGCTGGGAGAACATCTAACAATTTATTAAGTTAATTGACCTCAGGTCTGTAACATGATTAGCTATAAAAGTGATGTCTTACGCCCCGTTTACACGTACATGGTTATTTTGAAAAACTGAGACATTTCTTTTCATGGTCAGACAAGTCCAAATTTGACATTCTTGTTGGAATTCATGGACGCCATGTCCAGCGTTCATTTTAAAAAGCCAGCATCTCTGATGGTATGGGGGTGCATACGGTATAGACAGCCTGCATGTTTCGGAAGGCACTATGAATGCTGAAAGGTTTTTACGCAACATATGCTCCCCTCCAGACAACATGTATTTCAGCAAGACTATCCAAACCACGTACTGCAGCTATTACAACAGCACGGCTTCATAGTAGAAGAATCCAGGTGCTGAATTGGCCTGCCTGCAGTACAGATCTTTCACCTATAGAGTACACTTGGTGCATCATTAAATGAAACATACGTCGAAGATGACCACAAACTCTTCAGCAGCTGGAAACCTATATCAGGCAAGAATGGGACAAAATTCCAACACCAAAACTCCAGAAACTCATAACCCTGATGCCAAAGACGTCTTCAAACTGTTTTGAAAAGAAGAGGAGATGCTACACCGTGGTAATCATGCCCCGTCCCAACTATTCTGAGATCTGTAGCAGGCATCAAATTTAACATTTCCCAGTTTCAACATTTGTTATGTTACATATGTTCTATTTTGAATAAAATATTGGCTCATGTGACTTGAAATTCTTTTAGTTTTCATTTTTATCTATCTATCTATCTATCTATCTATCTATCTATCTATATATATATATATATATATATATATATATATACACACACACTCTATCTATCTATTTCTCCCCAACTTTAATTATGATGAAAATTTATGATAATTATGATTATTATGAAATACTAAAATAAAAATGACATATATATATATATATATATATATATATATATATATATATATATATATACTAGTAAAAAAATATACTATTTCAATGTTTGTGTATTTTTACTTATAAATTGCATATATAATCTGTGAGGGTTTTGATTTATTACCCTCTGAATTCAAAACTTAAATAAATTGTACAGTTGTACAATATGCTATTGTTTTTAGTTGTGCATTATCCTTATGACTGTTTTAAATAATATACTGCTTTGGGTTATGGGTTTAGTTGTCATAAATAACTTTTGATACTTTGGTGTGTGTATGTTAGTTCACTGTTTTCTGATAATAAACCCTGAAACCTCATCTCTGGCTTTTTTTATTATTATTATTATTATTATTCCAATAAAGTATGTCATTAAGTGATGTGTTAATGATTTCATTGATCTTTAGACTGTGCCTCAGTTTGTAACTACTTTTTAATTGTATTAACCATGTATATTGACTTTTAAACTTTGCAAGTTCTTTTTAAACTCTTCCATGTAAACATAACATTATGTCACAGCGATCTCTGGACTGTGCTACTTTGAACTGTAAAAGTAAATATCATGTTGTTGTAGAAAGTTGTGAACAGTGTTTTGTATGATTAAAAGGGTCATATGATATAATATATCATCCACATGTAATGCTAAGAAAGTTTTAAAAATGAACAGTTTTTTGTTGCTGTGCCTTTAAGAAACTTCCTCTTACATGAGCTGCACAAGCTTGTGCTGTATATTATACAGTATATTAATTAAGTTTGTTTTTGATAAGGTATTAACTGGACCTTCAATAACAGCCTGTTTATAAAGTTTAATGTACACTGTGTCAGTCCACAGTGAAATATGCTGAACAAACTGGTAAAATCAGACTGAAAATATCAGAGAAACTTCAGCCACTTATTTCAAATGTTTGAGAATCTTCAGAAACGTGTGCAACGAAAGGGATTTCACAGTCAGGAGAAGTACAATGTTTATGACTTAGTTCTTAAAGCTGCAGTCTTTAAGTTTTACCTCTTGTGTCACAATCTCTGTTTGAAACCTGCAGTTGCAGTTATTTGTGGTATTATCTTCATTATGTGGTTTGTGCTGTGGCACGGCTCCAGTGCAAATGAATGTTTTGATGTGTGGCTGTCAGTCCCCACACCATTGTGGATACATTACTGAGGAATCACAGATTATAAGTCTTGGAAATTTGACCCAAATAAGAATTTTCACTGGATATTGGCATCTGAACAAGTAAGTAACAAGTCTTGCACTTTTGTTCTGGCCAACTGAGGAAAAAAACATTACAATAAATTGTGCTACCAAATTAAATCTAATTATCGCTTAGCTCATATCACATCAAACCATGCAAATTATTATTTTCATTATACTTTGTTCACAAATTGTTAATGTTTCAATGTCTGTACAGTCTAATCTCTAATTGTCATACCATCTGAATTTCATGTAAAGAAATTCTTTAAACCCAAAAAGCAAATTATTTTTCCTTAGAACTGGTTCTCTTTAAAATACAAATCTTGTGTAATCTTGTGCTATTTGTAATCAGATGCACATGTAAAACTGGAATAATTTAATCTCAGTCACTTGTGTTTCATAAACACACAATCCTTTCTAGATTACAAATTTAATTATTCCTGCTGCTGTGAGAAAAGGCTATAAATGATCCGCCACCTGCAGCATCCTCACATGCGATATAGCCGGATCATTTTTAACCAAAAAAAGTTACAGCTTTAATTCTAAACTCTTAATTCTTTTGGTGTTAAGAATGATAGCATCTGCTACTTTCTCATTGAGACAGAAAACATGGCTGATCATGTGTTGATGCGTTTATCACCACAGCAAATGGTCTCTATGGACTAAAGAGAGAAGTTAAAGAATGTTTAAAGTGAGCAAAAATGGCTGCAGGTGTGCGTCTATGGTGTGTTTGTGTGTGTGTGTATTCAATACATACTGCCATGTGTGTGTATTTAGATGGATTAAACGCAGAGCACTAATTCTGAGTAGGGGACACCATACTTAGTTTTGTTTGTGAGATTGGCAACTTCTCCTTTTACAGCTATCCTGACTTTAACTAAAGTTAAATGTGATTTGGTTTTCTTGTCACCGCAGTTTTATAATATTGCAACACCCAAAATGTGAGCTGTGATCTCAGCTGTGTTTTGAGACCATTATCACTCATTAACCACACAGGTCAGTAAAGAATATTTATTGGACTGAACATTCTGGAGACATTAACACTCTTGTGTTGTTCAATTTTTTATGTTTACTCTTTCAAACCCTGCAACATGGGATGAAATCTGAATGTTCCTTCATAGATTTTAGTGTTAATTACTGAGGAGAAGGAGGTGAAGGAGGATGTATCAAGTCTGGAGGGCCTCTGCAGAGACGTGGTGGAGGGAAGGGGCAGATTGGATAAATAGAGGGGGGTATTTTTACAAAGCCATGGCATGGGAACTCATGGCGGCCTTCAGGCACTGATTCTGGAACTCCTGAAGGGCCTCTTGAACAGAGCTGTGGATGCTCTGGATGGCCCTTGTGATCATGGCCTGCATGTTCTGGATGCCCTCTTAGATCTGGTGTTTTGTCCTTGGGGTCACGGCCTGCATGTTCTGGATGCCCTCTTAGATCTGGTGTTTTGTCCTTGGGGTCACGGCCTGCGTGTTCTGGATGCCCTCTTAGATCTGGTGTTTTGTCCTTGGGGTCACGGCCTGCATGTTCTGGATGCCCTCTTAGATCTGGTGTTTTGTCCTTGGGGTCACGGCCTGCGTGTTCTGGATGCCCTCTTAGATCTGGTGTTTTGTCCTTGGGGTCACGGCCTGCGTGTTCTGGATGCCCTCTTAGATCTGGTGTTTTGTCCTTGGGGTCACGGCCTGCATGTTCTGGATGCCCTCTTAGATCTGGTGTTTTGTCCTTGTGGTCATGGCCTTCATGTCCTGGGCGATGAGGGGGACCATGTCCTGGGCGATGAGGGGGACCATGTCCTGGACGATGTCCTGGTGGAAAACCCTGGAATTTACAGTCTCTTCTTGACTGAGCAGGGTGTTTCCATGGATGAGTTATGTTCTGGAAACAAATAGATCAAAGGCATTTTATAGCCGGACAGAATAAAATAACTGGGTCTTACTAGTCCAGTTTAAGAGTGTGTTATTGAGATGTTTACCTTAGCTTCATAAATTTCACATTCCACTTCTGGTTCCTCAATTCCAACCTTGGTGGACTTACAGAAGCCATACCGCTAGAGAAAGGAGAGAGGTATTCAAAACTACATGCCTAAACGTTAGTTCACCCAAAAATTAAAACTAGCCCATGATTTACTTACCCTCACGCCATCCTAGGTGTATGTGACTTTTTTCTTTCAGGAGAATCCAATCGGAGTTATATATAAAAAAATGTCTTAGCTCTTCCAAGGTTTATAATGGCAGTGAATGGGTGTTATTGTTCAACAGTCCAAAAGAAGTCCAATAAAGCGCATCCATCCACAATAAAACATGCCTAACATGGCTCCAGGAGGTGAATAAAGGCCTCCTGTAGACAATCGATGTGTTTTTGTAAGGAAAATATTCATATTTAAAACATTATAAACACTTATCTCTAGCTTGCACTAACTGTCATACACAGAAGCCGTTCTCATGGATGTGGTAGAATGTATGTGTTTTGCATGCACCGGTGATTAGTCTCAAACATGGAAACGCGGAGCAGAGAGCAAAATAAAATGCCAATCACCAATTAGAAGTACAAATGAGGATTTGTAAAGAAAAATGTCGGAGGATTTCGATATAAGAAAAGAGGAGACTGGTTTTCCTTTGCTAAAGTAAGGAAACTTTGCTTCCTTTGCTCCTGTAAACAAACGCTGGTTCTCATGAGACTAGCAAATTCTCACCGGAGCTTACACTACGCCGACATCCTACGTCATCCACAGGAATGGCTTGCGCATATGACAGTTAGTGGAAGTTAAAGAAAATTTATAACGATTTAAATATGGATATTTTTCACATTGATTCGCTACAGGAGGCCTTTATTCAACCCCTGGAGCTTTTTATTATGAATGCACGCTCTTTATTGGACTTATTTTGGACTGTTGACAAAAAACACCCATTCACTGCCATTATAAAGCTTGGAAGAGCCAGTATAATTTTTAATATAAGAAAATTTAAGAAAATCATCTAAACATAGAATGGCTTGAGGGTGAATAAATTATGGGCTAATTTTCATTTTTGGGTGAACTAACCCTTTAATGAAGTTGCCTATACTGTTAAGGGAAGACACTACAAGGGAATTGTGTGAAATAAACATAATTTACCCACTGATTAATCAAAATACATTAAGATAATTGTTTTCTATTACAAGTTTTCATAAAGGTTGTTTAAATATACAAATGAGGCATTTTCTATTTAATGCACTAATTTGCATGTATTTCAGAAGTCTTAGTTCATTTTGTTGCCATATTATCTGTTATCAGAATATTGTCAACAACCAGAACCATATTTTAGGAATAAAATAAATCATATTTTTAGGAATGAAGTGTTGTATAAATTCAGGCAAATACACATACCCCTGTTTAAAAGCCTTCGGAATATAGATAGCATAAAGCTGTAAAGACTGGTGTATGTAAGTGCTACTGAAGTGGAGAACAAACTCACAGCCTTTAAGGATGTATTGAGATTGAAATCTTTAGACACAAAAAGTGTAAAAAAAAAAAAAGAAAAAAAAAAAGACCTAAACACATAATTTGTAATTTGTATGTTTTCTTTACACTAGTCTGACATTAAACGTTATGGAAGCCAACATTTTTTAATTGACCACTGCCTGAAAAAATTATGCTGCTTGTAGCATCTTGCCTTAAAGGAATAGGTTTGGACTAACATGAGGGCAAGTAAATGATGACAGAATTTTCATTATGGGGTGAAATATCCCTTTAATTATAGTAATTAAAGAAATAAGTTATAAAGTAATGAACTTCTTGTGCACTTACAGCCTTCTCCCCACATAAAGCCTTGCATGATTCTTCATTCTGGGGTGCCTCCTTGTTTGTACAGTTTGTCTCCATAATGGCAAACTGAGAAAAGAAGCTCTGACCTGAAAACATCCACTAAGAAAACAGAGAAATATTCTGTTAACATGCAAACAGCAAAGAGCATAATGACCATATTCAAAAAGTTGTCTGTTTATGTCACAGTATTGTCCAATACAACAGAATTGCTGTGGGCCAGAAACATCTACTCAAGATGCGATATAAATTCTTGCACGTTGGTGGTTATAAGTTAAGCATTTGTTGGTTTCGTTTTTGCGATGTGTTGAGATGGATAACAACACTATTGTCTTCTGTAGATGAGCTTTTAAGTAATCTTTATTGTACGAAGTGCTATAATAAAAAAAAGTGATTTTACTCAACTTGTACCGCACCTTGGCACTTGTCAGACTTTTCAGCTGACAGATTGGTGGCTTATTAAACCGGTGCATGAAAAGAATGATGAAAGCAAGTAAACAATGAAATCAAGAGCATAAACACAGAAGTCTCTTCTCATGTTTTATCTTCATCTGTTATAATTTTTATCAAATATGTCTGTGGTGAGTGAGATGGGGTGAAAATGTTAAGCCAGGACAGCCCTAGCTCTTCTGGTTCCTGTCATTGATTGATGAATACAGACTACCGCCACCTGCTGGTTTGGAGAGTTATTTCCTCTCATTCAGGCACAGAACATACATGCTAGTTATGTGTTAACTCTATTCTTTGTGGTGAGTTCAAGCTCAACTTTTACTTTTTGGCTCAGACACAGATGTCCTGAGGCAACAATACAGCAGCTTTTGTCGGCGCTAGTTTTTTATGTCAGTTTGATGTGTGTGGGCCTTTACCTTCAGTTGTCAATAAATTCACTATTCAAGTTTTCACTTTCTGCAGAAGAATTACCAAACATAACCACATTTCTATGATCCGATACCTTCTTAACTGCTGTTTTCAGAAGAGCTTCACCACGAGTATATCAAGGCCTTAATGAACTTTGGAATGAAATGGTGCATGTGTCGCTAGAAGTGTTTCCGCTCATGTTGTTGTGTTAAATATTCAAGCTTAAAACAAGTTTGAGAGATATCACCTGGGTGCTGATCCTCCCCACTTCCATCAGTTTAAAGTAAGACTTGTGATCAGATTCTTTGTTGAATTTCTGCAGGGCAGTTTTCACACTCTCCAGACCCTTCGGGTCATGCAAGGGCAGCAGACCGGGGCAGTCAGGGCATTTTGTCACAAGTATTTCATGTGAAGCTGGGACAAAATACAGGAGCAATATACAATCAAGAAGTAACTTATATGAGATGTATTACCTTTTCTTTACTCTTTGACAAAGTGACCTTAAACATTACTATGGGTTATTTAAAAGGCTAGATATGTCAAATTTCTAATAAAACAATAATTCTATTGATTTGTTTACCTGGTTCGGTGTCACAGATGTAGCGCTTCACAGCTGCTTTTCCCTCAACACTAGAGACAGTCACATTACATTTTGCTGTCACTTTCTTTAAGAGAGATGTTAAAAGGCTGTTAAATACATGCCCAACTTACAGAAGTCACTCTATTCAGAGTGAAAAAAAACAATATTTTCTCAAATTAGGGTTTGGAAGATCTGTGATGTTCAGCTCACCGTCTGTGTTTCCTTTCTAGTCTCACACTGATCTAAAGGTTTGGGATTCACGATGTGGCATTCAGTTTCCTCTAGAGTTATTCCCAAGACGACCTCACAAGGATCAGTCTGCACAGAAGAAAGACAATTTGTAGCATTTGCACATCATATTATTTTTCTTTTACTTTTTCCTTTTAATTTATCTTCTTTTTCTGTGGTTGAAATCAAGCTTTTACACCATATGTAGATATGAAAACATCCACAGGAAGACAGTGTCACAAAGCCTCACCTTCTTCTCTGCACTGCGACTGTCCTGTGAGACAAATTTGAATTTGTATCCATGGCGGTGATGGTCATTAATAAAGCTCTCAGCTTCTAATGTAGCAATCTTGTCCTGATCTTTTTGGCACTTATATACCACATCAGTGCCTGTCAGGAGGCTGGCTGCGTGTAGAGCCGAGACCAACGCTGCTAATATCACCAGCTCTCTCATGCTGCACATGGACATGACATGAAAAAGTGCCCCTCGCTCGTCCAGACCTTTATAATATACACTGCAGGGGGAAATAAGCAAACAATTTCGTGCCAGAGATGCTTGCCAATGTAAATGACATCAAAAACAAATATGAAAGAGGGACATGAGGGAATGTAATGTCAGAGGTAATTGTTAACTCACACTAACTATTAGCAGACTTCACCTTGACACTGATGTTTTGTTTGAATTAAAGTAGTTTCTGAATTATGATTAATGGGGCATACTGCCTCACGTGTCACATAATCCTTCAGAAATCATTTGGATATGCAGATTTACTGCTCAATGGGTTCTTATTATAATAAATGTTGAAAATAGTTTTGGCTGCATAATAGTTTTGAAACTGATTTTTTTTTTTCAGGATTCTTAGCTGAATAGCTGAATTCAAAAGAACAGCATTTATTTGCAATTTTGGGCCGTTTGAAATCTTTTTACTGTCCACTTTTGATCAATTTAATGCATCCTTGCTGGAAAGAAAAAAAAAAAAATATATATATATATATATATGAAGAAAAAAAAAATATATATATATATATATATACCTACCTACCTTGTAAATTTATATTTTTGTTGTATATTTATATTTTTTTTTTTTTTATTAAAAATACATAATAAGATAATAAAAAAAGATAATAAGAGATGAGAAATAAATCACTAAATAAATGCAGTCTTGGTGAGCATAAGAAACTTCTTTCAAAAATAAATAAATAAAAAACATCTTAATTATTCTAAACTTTTGACAAGTAGTGTATACACTTTATAACTCTTAGAACTTATAACTTTATATATTATATACTTTTACTATATAAGTCCAACAATGAAGGTATTTCAAAAACCTAACATTACTGTTGCAGATAAATCCACTGAAAAGACATAAGAAATCAATATAAACTTTATTTTATGTCCAGTTTATCCAACATATGCCTATCAGTGGTCTGTAGTCCATGTTAATCTATTTTGCAATCGAGCGCTGACTTTGGACTCTTGAGACCAGTACTTGAAGCTTCAGTTGCTTAATAGAATTGTTGTGAACTTTAATGGGATCAAGTTTTTATTAGTAAGAAAGTTTCTACACAATATCTTTGTGTTTAAAGGCAATTTACTGTCTGTCAATGGTGTTACTGTCTCTCAATACTTAACTATATGTAACGCCCCAGACAAAATGGTTTAAAAATCTTACAATTATTTATCTATGACCTGTGAAATTAGAAACAAGAATGAGCTTTATGGACAGCACCTGTGGCATAATATTGATTACCACTAAAAACACATACAAGCATACAATCATACATAAATCCATGCAATGATTGTTTCAAAGACTGGGGTGCATTGTCAACAAGTTTGGGGCACAAAAGTGGTGATATTCATAAAATACAAAATAAAACAAAGTTGTTGTTTGTTTGTTTTTTGTCGTCTTTTAATTGTGGGGGTGTTAAAAGCGAGTGGTCAGCACTAACAGATCAATGTTTTATCCAAACTGAGTAAACTGAAGGTAAAGTTCACCTCCAAACAGTCAACGGAAAGTGAGGCAACTATTTGCTGAACTCTGATAAGCAGAACCTGCTGTGACTGGCCATCCCTTACGAAAAAGAAGTTTATTCAAGTGTGCTATTAGTATACTTCTTTTAAACTAAAAATAAGAAAGTATGCTTTTAGTTTACTTTTTATGTACTTCTCAGAAATGGACTTTATGTACTCCTCAGAAATATACTTAAAATGACATTTAAGTATACTTGACTTATACTTACAAAAAGTCTAAATATACTTTAACTTTACTTAAGTATACTTAATAAAATAAACTTGAAGTATACTACTTTTTGGTAAGGGATGTGGGGGTGAGTTGCCCCATTAACCTCGTATTAATTTGTCCATGATGCATTCAATCTATCAAAATCTGATCTAACTTTTTTTTTATCACATACACATACAGGTCCTTCGCAAAAAATTAGCATATTGTGAAAAAGTTCATTATTTTCCATAATGTAATGATAAAAATTAAACTTTCATATATTTTAGATTCATTGCACACCAACTGAAATATTTCAGGTCTTTTATTGTTTTTAATACTGATGATTTTGGCATACAGCTCATGAAAACCCAAAATTCCTATCTCAAAAAATTAGCATATTTCATCCGACCAATAAAAGAAAAGTGTTTTTAATACAAAAAAAGTCAACCTTCAAATAATTATGTTCAGTTATGCACTCAATACTTGGTCGGGAATCCTTTTGCAGAAATGACTGCTTCAATGCGGCGTGGCATGGAGGCAATCAGCCTGTGGCACTGCTGAGGTGTTATGGAGGCCCAGGATGCTTCGATAGCGGCCTTAAGCTCATCCAGAGTGTTGGGTCTTGCGTCTCTCAACTTTCTCTTCACAATATCCCACAGATTCTCTATGGGGTTCAGGTCAGGAGAGTTGGCAGGCCAATTGAGCACAGGAATACCATGGTCAGTAAACCATTTACCAGTGGTTTTGGCACTGTGAGCAGGTGCCAGTTCATGCTGAAAAACGAAATCTTCATCTCCATAAAGCTTTTCAGCAGATGGAAGCATGAAGTGCTCCAAAATCTCCTGATAGCTAGCTGTATTGACCCTGCCCTTGATAAAACACAGTGGACCAACACCAGCAGCTGACATGGCACCCCAGACCATCACTGACTGTGGGTACTTGACACTGGACTTCAGGCATTTTGGCATTTCCTTCTCCCCAGTCTTCCTCCAGACTCTGGCACCTTGATTTCCGAATGACATGCAAAATTTGCTTTCATCCGAAAAAAAGTACTTTGGACCACTGAGCAACAGTCCAGTGCTGCTTCCCTGTAGCCCATTTCCTGCACACGCCTGTGCACGGTGGCTCTGGATGTTTCTACTCCAGACTCAGTCCACTGCTTCCGCAGGTCCCCCAAGATCTGGAATCGGTCCTGCTCCACAATCTTCCTCAGGGTCCGGTCACCTCTTCTCGTTGTGCAGCGTTTTTTGCCACACTTTTTCCTTCCCACCGACTTCCCACTGAGGTGCCTTGATACAGCACTCTGGGAACAGCCTATTCGTTCAGAAATTGCTTTCTGTGTCTTACCCTCTCGCTTGAGGGTGTCAATGATGGCCTTCTGGACAGCAGTCAGGTCGGCAGTCTTACCCATGATTGCGGTTTTGAGTAATGAACCAGGCTGGGAGTTTTTAAAAGCTTCAGGAATCTTTTGCAGGTGTTTAGAGTTAATTAGTTGATTCAGATGATTAGGTTAATAGCTCGTTTAGAGAACCTTTTCATGATATGCTAATTTTTTGAGATAGGAATTTTGGGTTTTCATGAGCTGTATGCCAAAATCATCAGTATTAAAACAATAAAAGACCTGAAATATTTCAGTTGGTTTGCAATGAATCTAAAATATATGAAAGTTTAATTTTTATCATTCAGCATTTAGATATTAGTAAATTCTTTTTAATATGCTCCATTATTTTCCAAACAGGAATAGGAATAAATGTGTCCGGCTCCCATGTCTGGTGTTATACCATGTGTTTGTGCTGATGTCAAAAGCAATCTATACCCTGTTTGTAATTGTTTAAAAGACATCTATATCATTTGTATAATGTTTTCAGTTTTAAAAAGGGATCTCAGTTTGTGTCAGGTCAAGTGGTTAGAAATCATTAAGGACCATGAGTGTCACCTAGTGGCTTCTGTTGAAACAGCTAAAAGTTTTATAGAAACTGAAAGGGCCCAAAAATTATTTTAAATATATTGATGTAATTATTCAATTTTATTATGAATGTGTTAAAAAAATTGCAAATGAATAAATAAATGGGTTAAAAAGTTAATTTGTAAAAAAAAAAATTCTGGTTAGTTTGTTAAAAAGAAAATTCTGGTCCAAATCAGAAAATTCTGGATGCACCCGAAAACCATAATCAAAAAAAAGCTTTGTAATTATTTTTTATTATTTTAGTAAATAATATAAAGTAATTTTGTTATACTTTTTAATTTAACTAAATTTTAGTGATACTGAATTTAAAAAAAAAACACACATGTCAATAAAATTACCACACTTTTAAAGTAACTTAAAGTAAATTAGTTAACTACTTTAGTTAACGAGCTAAGAATGGACAAAAGTTCTTCAGCATTAATTAATTTTTGTTAATGTTAATTTCAACATTTACTAATGCATTTAAAATCAAAAGTTGTTCTTGTTAACAGTTAATGCACTCTGAATTAACATGAACTAACAGTGATCGACTGTATTATCATTAACATTAAGAAAGATTAACAAATACTGTAAAAACTGTTTTGTTCATTGTTCATGTTAGTTTATACACTAATGTAACCTTATTGTAAAGTGTTACCTTAATATCAAATATCAATATGTTATTTTTATTCACTTCTATGTAACAGAATCAGATATACAGGTGCTTCTCAATAAATTAGAATGTCGAGGAAAAGTTAATTTATTTCAGTAATTCAACTCAATTGTGAAACTCATGTATTAAATAAATTCTATGCATACAGACTGAAGTAGTTTAAGTCTTTGGTTCTTTTAATTGTGATGATTTTGGCTCACATTTAACAAAAACCCACCAATTCACTATCTCAACAAATTAGAATATGATGACATGCCAGTCAGCTAATCAACTCAAAACACCTGCAAAGGTTTCCTGAGCCTTCAAAATGGTCTCTGACAATCATTGACACCCTTCACAAGGAGTGTAAGTCACAAAAATTCATTGCCAATAAGCTGGCTGTTCACAGAGCGCTGTATCCAAGCATGTTAACAGAAAGTTGAGTAGAACGAAAAAGTGTGGTAGAAAAAGATGCACAACCAACCGAGAGAACCGCAGCCTTGTGAGGATTGCCAAGCAAACTAGATTCAAGAATTTTAGAGAACTTAACAAGAAATGCACTGAGGCTGGGGTCAAGGCATCAAGAGCCACCACACACAGACGTGTCAAGGAATTTGGCTACAGTTGTCGTATTCCTCTTGTTAAGCCACTCCTGAGGCATTTTACCTGGGCTAAGGAGAAGAAGAAATGGACTGTTGCCATTGGTCCAAAGTCCTCTTTTCAGATGAGAGCAAGTTTTGTATTTCATTTGGAAACCAAGGTCCTAGAGTCTGGAGGAAGGGTGGAGAAGCTCATAGCCCAAGTTGCCTGAAGTCCAGTGTTAAGTTTCCACAGTCTGTGATGATTTGGGGTGCAATGTCATCTGCTGGTGTTGGTCCATTGTGTTTTTTGAAAACCAAAGTCACTGCACCCGTTTACCAAGAAATTTTGGAGCACTTCATGCTTCCTTCTGCTGACCAGCTTTTTGAAGACCAGCTCATTTTCCAGCAGGATTTGGCACTTGCCCACACTGCCAAAAGCACCAAAAGTTGATTAAATGACCATGGTGTTGGTGTGCTTGACTGGCCAGCAAACTCACCAGACCTGGGGCCTCATTTATAAAACTTTGCGTAGGATTTGCGTCAGAAGTGGCGTACGGATGAAACATAGGACGTGCGTACGCACAGAAATATTCGGATTTATAAAACCGTGCGCACGCACATCCTACGGATTTTTTCCCTTAATAAATCACAATCAATTCTAAATGTAGCGCAGCTTTTGCGGCTTCATGACACGCCCATAGTTGCCCATAAATAGTCCGTGAAACGCCCACAAGTTAATATTCATTGATTGCGAAATCATGGCAAACACATAGAGGAAATCAAAAAAAACGTAACTTCACTCAATGTGAAGTAGAAGTTATCGTTGGCGAGGTGGAAAAGAGGAGAAAAATGTTGTTTGGAGGGCACAGTGTGGGCATTACTAATGCCAAAAAGGCACTTGAGTGGCAAACGGTGGCAGACGCCGTAAATGCTGTAGCCTCACAACCTCGGACCGTGGCCGAAATAAAAAAGAAATGGTCGGACATCAAAGTCGAGGCAAAAAAACGTCTAGCGCTCCATCGCCAGAGTGTGTCTGCCACGGGTGGGGGAAAGGGGACACCGGAGCTGACCCCTCTTGATGAGAGACTGGCGGCAATTATTGGGGAATCCCTATTAAGTGGAGTGGTGACTGAGGCGGAGGGGTACACTAATGCGCCAGATGCACCGGGTGACACAGGTAAGAGAAATAAGTAAAATGAATGCAGTCAAGTCACATGTATGCAGGCTACACAATTACAGTTTATTAATATAGAACAATTTTATTTCAGTTGCTGGGTGTTCCAGCGGGGCCAGTGGTTACGATGCTGCAGCTGAGCAGCCGTCTGGACCCAGCGTCTCCACGGCACGCGGCTCTCAACCCTCCAGCAGTGGACGTGTCCTCACCGATGCAGTCCTTGAAATGCAGAGGGAAGTCATTAGTTCAATCAGAGAGGTGGCCAAGGAGTTGGGCGAAATCAAGACTGCCCTGACTGAAATAAACTGCACGATGAGGGAATTCTTGAATAAATAATATTTTCCACACCTTTTGTTGTTCTTTACAAGCGACGCATCACTTCCAAACGCTGGCGCACAGCAGCAGCATTTGGCTCACATGCGTGGGGATGGGGTTCAGGGTCGGGGCCAACACAGCAATCGGCGCCAGGGGGTAGAGGCACGTATTTAAGCTGTGCCACATTGTGTAGCACAGCACATGCCAGCATGATTTGGCACACCTTTTCAGGCGTGTACAATAACCTCCCTCCAGTGCAGTCGAGGCAGCGCCATCTGCCCTTAAACAGGCCGATGGTGCGCTCCACTATAGCGCAAGCTCGGCTGTGGCACATGTTGTAGTGCCTTTCCTCTGCACTATGTGGGCTGAGGAAAGGCGTAAGCAGCCACTGTTTGAGGGGATATCCACTGTCCCCTGCAAGGATAGTGAAAGGGTTAAGACATTGAAGTACATTAAAATGTGAATGTCTATAATCAAACGTACCTAGAAGCCAGCCATCACGTATAGCACCAGCCTCGAGTCTGCGTCCAACACTGCTGTGTCTTAAAATAAATGAGTCATGGGTTGACCCAGGCCACCGAGCTACTACATTAGTGAGCAACATGTCTGCATCACAAATAATTTGGACATTGATTGAATGAAAATGCTTTCTATTAATGAAAGTATTTTCATTAACGTTCGGTGCCCTTATGGCAACATGAGTGCAGTCAATAGCACCGATGACATTTGGGAAACCATACATAGCTGCAAATTGAGCTTTCTTGTTTGCCTGTTCACCCGCTGTGTATGGGAAACTTTATGGAATCATGGGACGAAGCTATTATGCCTTTTAACACGTCTGGCATTACCCGGCTAAGGGTCGGCTGAGATATTCCTGACCTGTCAGCCAATTCCCTCTGAAAAGTGCCAGTCGCCAGGAATCCTAGTGTTGTTAGGACTTGAAGTAGGACTGGCACGGCGTGGTTCCTCCGAGTGCTCCTCTGTAACGCCGGGCCCAAAAGCCCGCAGAGGTCCAACAGGACGGCTCGAGGAAGTCGGAACCGGCTCATAAGCCACTCGTCCTCGTTTGCCAGCAAGTCTTCTTGCTGTCTAAAGATGCATTCACTCCGAATTCTTCCATTTGCCACATCTTCTAAGAGTGCAAGATCAGCCATTGTGCGTCATTACGCATTGTGATGGGGCATTTTATTTCCATCCATTTAATTGCATCTGACAAGCTACAGATGTGGGTAATAATCGACGTGGAAATGGGAAATTGTTCAGCGCAAATGTAATTTCTTGTTGCTTTCTGAATGGTTTAGACATACGCCATACATAGTTTTATCAAAAATAAAACAAACTAAAGGCATATGCATGAATACCATAATTCCGTAGCTTATGAAGAAATGTTTTACTATGAAAACAACTTTCCCCAGTGGACAATTAATACATCTATCTATTTATCTATCTATCTATCTATCTATCTATCTATCTATCTATCTATCTATCTATCTATATATCTCCTTAATTATCTATCTATCTGTCTATCTAATTGCAACTATATCTGCTCCGCCAGACGGACACATTGACGAGAATATCAGTTTTGTACATTATTTCGTTCTGTTAAGTATATTATTTATGAGGATGAATTGCACAACATGCCAATATTGCAGAACATATTTCACTTTTCTTTTTGCAAATATGTGTTCATTTGAATTTCTGTTGTAATTTTCGTTTGATTTTTTTTGTTTGTTTCACTGCTGATCGATCAAATGGGTGTTCGTGTAGGCTGTTAATTGTAAGACTTGCTTTGTGAAGTCTTCATGTTATTTATGAGAGGCAGTATTGTCATTTTCACTTTCACTTTCACGTGTTTCTTCCATCTGCTGACGGTGTCGCCATTTCTCATTTCACCCGTTTTTGTGCGTACGCCTGGGTCAGAGCTTGCGTGAAGGACCGCACATTTTCCCGTCAAGTTTGCTTTTTTATAAATATCAATTATTGCGTAGAGAGTGGCGTACGCCTTCTTTTGTGCGTACGCAACGTTTATAAATGAGGCCCCTGAACCCCAGAGAGAATCTATGGGGTATTGTCAAGAGGAAAATGAGAAACAAGAGACCAAAAAATGCAGATGAGCTGAAGGCCAGTGTCAAAGAAACCTGGGCTTCCATACCACCTCAGCAGTGCCACAAACTGATCACCTCAATACCATGCCGAATGGGGGCAGTAATTAAAGCAAAAGGAGCCCCTACCAAGTATTGAGTACATGTACAGTAAATGAACATACTTTCCAGAAGACCAACAATTCACTAAAAATGTTTTTATTATTGGTCTTATGAAGTATTGTAATTTGTTGAGATAGTGAATTGGTGGGTTTTTGTTAAATGTGAGCCAAAATCATCACAGTTAAAAGAACCAAAGACTTAAACTACTTCAGTCTGTGTGCACTGAATTTATTTAAATGATGAGTTTCACAATTTGAGCTGAATTACTGAAATAATTGAACTTTACCACAACATTCTAATTTATTGAGCTGCATCTGTATTTCATGTGACTTATAGGAACAAAGATATCGATAATTATATACAGGGCTGAACTGGGAAAAAAAAATCTGCCCTGGCATTTTTTGGTACAGAAGGCCAACCACCACTTCGATAAATATATATACAGTATCTCACAGAAGTGAGTACACCCCTCACATTTTTGTAAATATTTTATTATATCTTTTCATGTGACAACACTGAAGAAATGACACTTTGCTACAATGTAAAGTAGTGAGTGTACAGCTTGTATAACAGTGTACATTTGCTGTCCCCTTAAAATAACTCAACACACAGCCATTAATGTCTAAACCGCTGGCCACAAAAGTGAGTACACCTCTAAGTGAAAATGTCCAAATTGGGCCCAAAGTGTCAAAATTTTGTGTGGCCACCATTATTTTCCAGCACTGCCTTAACCCTCAGTCCTCTTCCACTCCTCCATGATGACATCACATAGCTGGTGGATGTTAGAGACCTTGCGCTCCTCCCCACAGATGCTCAATAGGGTTTACGCCTGGAGACATGCTTGGCCAGTCCATCACCTTTACCGGGGTCGTCTTGGAGAGTCGTTATCATGTTGGAATACTGCCCTGCGGCCCAGTCTCTGTAGGGAGGGGATCCTGCTCTGCTTCAGTATGTCACAGTACATGTAGCTCCAGTGCCAGCAGCACTCATTCAGCCCCAGACCATGACACTCCCACCACCATGCTTGACTGTAGGCAAGACACACTTGTCTTTGTACTCCTCACCTGGTTGCCGCCACACACGCTTGACACCATCTGAACCAAATAAGTCTTTCCAGTAATCCATTTCCTTAGTCTGCTTGTCTTCCGTGTGTATTGAGTTTGAGCTCCATCATGTTATTTTTTTATGGACTATTTTTTATCTTAAAAATCTATTCTATACACCATCATTTTCGTTTCTATAACGTGTGAATCCTCTATCGTATTCTACAACAAAAAAAATCACTAGTTTTATTTTGATTTTCCGAGTCAGCTATTTAGCTTATAGCCCATTGGCATCGCCAGCGTGGTTGCCGCAAATCCCGCTTGCATTGCTAATACTCTATTCACACACATTACCATTGATTTACTCACTGTTACTTGCTTTAATGGAGGATGTATGTCTACCTTTGAGTCTAGGTGAGGACACGTTCGAGCTGCATTCGGTGCTGGAGGCCTAGAGAAGCAGATTGGCGACCTGGAGGTGAGGCAGGCCCAGCTGAGAGAGCGGAGAGCTGCGCTGGAAACCTCCTGGGCTGATGCTCACAAGTCCGGGGTAAGTATACAGCGTGCTGCTAACAGTCTCAAAACTTCTACTCTGTGTGTTTCTCTGCACAGGCCCAGTGCACCCAGGACACGATCTTCCAAGATGTCCTTCACTCCGACGCCAGGACACCACGGACCCTGGGTGCATCCACAGCGGAGGATGCGTGCCAGGTCCTGGGCAACAACTTCTCCTCCTCCGGTCTTCGAGATCTCCACCCAGAACCGATTCGCTCCCCTCCGCGAGACGGAACGCGACACTGTGATCGTCGGAGACTCACTGTTTCCCTGGTGCTCGTGTTCTTGATGTTTCTGCGCAGATACCCGTGATCCTGAAGGCCGACGAGAGCCCCAAAGCGGTCGTGCTTCACGCCGGGTTTAACGACACCACGCTGCAGCAGACGGAGACACTGAAGAGGGACTTCAGGTGCCTGATCGAGACGATGCGCAGCACGATGCCCACGGCTATGATCATCATGTCAGGACCACTGTATCGACCCATGTAGCGATGAGGACACGAAAGGTTCAGTAGACTTTTTGCTTTAAATGAATGGTTATTGTCATGGTGTGAAGAACAGAAACTGCTATTTGTTAATAATTGGAATCTTTTCTTGGAGCATTCTAGGCTTTTTCGCGCTGATGGCCTGCACCCCAGCAGAGTCAGAGTGGAACTTCTCTCGGACAACATCTCCAGGACACTTCGCTCCATATGACTAGTAAGCCAATTCTCAAATAACTACTATGATGACTTTTGTTCTACCCGCTTAAATTATAGAAGTACTTGTGCTGTCCAATCTATTCACTGTTCCCCGAATACAGGTCCTTCTCAAAAAATTTGCATATTGTGAAAAAGTTCATTATTTTCCATAATGTAATGATAAAAATTAAACTTTCATATATTTTAGATTCATTGCACACCAACTAAAATATATTTCAGGTCTTTTATTGTTTTAATACTGATGATTTTGGCATACAGCTCATGAAAACCCAAAATTCCTATCTCAAAAAATTAGCATATTTCATCCGACCAATAAAAGAAAAGTGTTTTTAATACAAAAAAAAGTCAACCTTCAAATAATTATGTTAAGTTATGCACTCAATACTTGGTCGGGAATCCTTTTGCAGAAATGACTGCTTCAATGTGGCATGGCATGGAGGCAATCAGCCTGTGGCACTGCTGAGGTGTTATGGAGGCCCAGGATGCTTCGATAGCAGCCTTAAGCTCATCCAGAGTGTTGGGCTCTTGCGTCTCTCAACTTTCTCTTCACAATATCCCACAGATTCTCTATGGGGTTCAGGTCAGGAGAGTTGGCAGGCCAATTGAGCACAGTAATACCATGGTCAGTAAACTATTTACCAGTGGTTTTGGCACTGTGAGCAGGTGCCAGGTCGTGCTGAAAAACGAAATCTTCATCTCCATAAAGCTTTTCAGCAGATGGAAGCATGAAGTGCTCCAAAATCTCATGATAGCTAGCTGCATTGACCCTGCCCTTGATAAAACACAGTGGACCAACACCAGCAGCTGACATGGCACCCCAGACCTTCACTGACTGTGGGTACTTGACACTGGACTTCAGGCATTTTGGCATTTCCTTCTCCCCAGTCTTCCTCCAGACTCTGGCACCTTGATTTCCGAATGACATGCAAAATTTGCTTTCATCCGAAAAAAAAGTACTTTGGACCACTGAGCAACAGTCCAGTGCTGCTTCTCTGTAGCCCAGGTCAGGCGCTTCTGCCGCTGTTTCTGGTTCAAAAGCACATGCCTGTGCACGGTGGCTCTGGATGTTTCTACTCCAGACTCAGTCCACTGCTTCCGCAGGTCCCCCAAGGTCTGGAATCGGTCCTTTTCCACAATCTTCCTCAGGGTCCGGTCACCTCTTCTCGTTGTGCAGCGTTTTTTGCCACACTTTTTCCTTCCCACAGACTTCCCACTGAGGTGCCTTGATACAGCACTCTGGGAACAGCCTATTTGTTCAGAAATTTCTTTCTGTGTCTTACCCTCTCGCTTGAGGGTGTCAATGATGGCCTTCTGGACAGCAGTCAGGTCCGCAGTCTTACCCATGATTGCGGTTTTGAGTAATGAACCAGGCTGGGAGTTTTTAAAAGCCTCAGGAATCTTTTGCAGGTGTTTAGAGTTAATTAGTTGATTCAGATGATTAGGTTAATAGCTCGTTTAGAGAACCTTTTCATGATATGCTAATTTTTTGAGATAGGAATTTTGGGTTTTCATGAGCTGTATGCCAAAATCATCAGTATTAAAACAATAAAAAGACCTGAAATATTTCAGTTGGTGTGCAATGAATCTAAAATATATGAAAGTTTAATTTTTATCATTACATTATGGAAAATAATGAACTTTTTCACAATATGCTAATTTTTTGAGAAGGACCTGTAGTGGGGTCAAAATATAAATTTAATGTAGGCTCTAGAAAAAAATCATATCGTGATTAAACCAGAAAAAATGTTAAATAAATGAACAAAAACAATTTTTAAAGTTTGGGCTCATAAACATTAGATTACTCACACCCAAAGCAGTTATTGTAAAAGAAATGATCACAGATAATAGTTTTGATGTACTCTGCTTGACTGAAACCTGGCTAAACCCAATTGATTATATTGGTCTAAATGAGTCTACTCCACCAAACTACTTTTATAAGCATGAGCCCCATCAGACTCGTCGTAGGGGAGGTGTTGCAACAATATATAGTGATATTCTCAATGTTACCCAGAAAACAGGATACAGGTTTAACTTTTTCGAAATACTTCTGCTTAATGTTACACTGTCAGAAATCTATTGTATCTCTTGCTCTGGCTACTGTGTATAGACCAACAGGGCCGTTTAAAAGAATTTGCAGATTTTCTCTCAGACATTTTGGTTACAGTTGATAAAGCGCTAATTGTCTGAGATTTTAATATTCACGTTGATAATACAAATGATGCACTAGGACTTGTGTTTACTGACCTAATAAACTGTTTTGGAGTAAAGCAAAATGTCACCGGCCCACTCATCATTTTAATCATACACTAGATTTAATTATATCGCATGGAATCGATCTTACTGATATAGATATCGTACCTCAAAGTGATGATGTTACCGACCATTTCCTTGTATCGTGCATGTTGCATATCACTGATATTAACTATATGGCCCAGTGTTACCGTCTGGGCAGAACTATTGTTCCAGCCACCAAAGACAGATTCGCAAATAACCTGCCTGATTTATCTCAGCTGTTATGTGTACCCAAAAATACACATGAACTAGACAAAATGACTGGCAACATGGGCACTGTTTTCTCTAATACATTAGAAGCTGTTGCCCCCATCAAATTGAAAAAGGTTAGAAAAACGTATTGTGCCATGGTATAACAGTAATACTCACTCTCTCAAGAAAGAAACTCGTAGTCTTGGGCGCAAATGGAGAAAAACTAACTTGGAAGTTTTTAGAATTGCGTAGAAAAACAGTATGTCCAGCTATGGACAGGCCCTAAAAAAAGACCGAGCATATCCACAAACTCATTGAAAATCACCCAAACAATCCAAGGTTTTTATTTAGCACAGTGGCTAAATTAACAAATAACGAGATGCCACCTGATTCAAATATTACATCAACGTTTAATAGTGATGACTTTATGAATTTCTTCACTGATAAAATAGATAACATTAGAAATATAATAACAAATGTAGATTCTACAGCGCTTAATACTTCAGTTTCATCCATCGCACCCAAAGATAAACTGCAATGCTTTACAACTATAGGACAGGAAGAGCTAAATAAATGTATCTAAACCAACAACATGTTTATTAGATCCTGTACCCACTAAATTACTGAAAGAATTGTTACCTGTAGCCGAAGAACCGCTTCTCAATATTATTAACTTGTCGTTATCTTTAGGTCACATCCGAAAAACCATTCAAGCTGGCAGTTATTAAGCCTCTTATTAACTAGATCCTAGTGAACTGGCAAATTATAGGCCCATTTTAAATCTTCCATTTATGTCAAAATTTTTAGAAAAATTTGTGTCTGCTCAATTGTGCTCCTTCCTGCAAAAAACTGATCTGTATTAAGAATTTCAGTCAGGTTTCAGGCTCCACCATAGCACAGAAACTGCACTAATTACTTGCTTCTTGCGTCAGATCAAGGCTGCATCTCATTGCTAGTTTTACTTGATCTTAGTGCTGCGTTCGACACCATAGATCATAACATACTCATAGATTGATTACAAAATTATACAGGTATTCAAGGGCTCCAAGATGGTTCAGATCCTTCCTGTCCGATAGCTAGCATTTTGTTTATTTAAATGGGGAGTCATCTCATTTATCACCAGTAAAATATGGAGTGCCACAAGGATCTGTCCTAGGTCCTCTGCTATTTTCAATATACATGTTGTCCCTTGGTGATATTATTAGAATATACAGGATTAGTTTCCACTGTTATGCTGATGATACTCAACTATATATTTCAACGAGACCAGATGAAACTTCTAAATTATCTAAGTTAACAGAGTGTGTTAAAAATGTAAAAGATTGGATGACCAATAATTTTCTCCTATTACATTCAGATAAGATAGAGATATTACTTATTGGACCAAAAAACAGTACACAGAATCTAGTAGACTACAGTTTGCAACTAGACGGATGTACTGTTACTTCCTCTACAGTCAAAAATTTGAGTGTTACATTAGACAGCAACTTATCTTTTGAAAACCATATTTAACGCTACAAAAACAGCATTCTTCCATCTTAGAATCACTGCCAAGTTACGAAACATGTTACTTGTTTCTGATGCAGAAAAGCTTGTTCATGCATTCATGACCTCTAGACTTGTCTATTGTAATGCACTGCTAGGTGGTTGTCGTGCATCTTCAATAAACAAGCTACAGGTAGTCCAAAATACAGCGGCTAGATTCCTTACCAGGTCAAGAAAATATGATCATATTACCCCAATTTTACAGTCTCTGCACTGGCTACCTATTAAGTTCCGTATCAGTTACAAATTATTATTACTTACCTATAAGTCCCTAAATGGTTTAGCTCTTGCATACCTAACTAGCCTTATACCATGCTACAATCCATCACGCTCCCTAAGGTCATAAAACGCTGGACTTTTGGTAGTTCCTAGGATAGCAAAGTCCACTAAAGGATGTAGAGCTTTTTCGCATTTGGCTCCCAAACTATGGAATAGCCTTCCTGATAATGTTTAGAGTTCAGACACACTCTCTCTCTCTTTAAATCTAGATTAAAAACACATCTCTTTCGCCAAGCATTCGAATAATGCATCTCATAATTTGTGAATGCAGTTGTATCTGATCAAATGCACATTATTATTCTTTAGCTTGGGTTAAACTAATTAATTTTACTTTGTTGGAACAGCAGCTATGCTAATTATGTCTCTATTTGTTTCTCTGTTTTGCCACGGGATTTACACAAGCTCCAGTCTGGATCCAGAACACCTGAGAAGAGATGATGCCAACCCCTCAGAGGACCTCAGATGATGCTAACCCTGAAACAACATACAGAACTAACAAATATTGCTATAAGTGTGATTGCATCATATAATAATTGCTGTTAATAGTGTTCATCGTCTGGTTGACTACGTCTTGTATTATTTTTTCTGAAAATTCCTGTCATATGCACATAAACTGACAGTCACCACTTATAAGCTACTACTAAATATTGTAGAAACTTAATTTTCTGTTGCTTTGCAATGATTTGTATCGTAAAAAGCGCTATACAAATAAACTTGAATTGAAATTGAATTGAATTCAGCAAACTGTTGCGGGCTTTCTTGTGCATCATCTTTAGAAGAGGCTTCCTTCTGGGATGACAGCCATGAAGACCAATTTGATGCAGAGTGCGGCATATGGTCTGAGGTAAAATATCTATTGTTGCTTTCACTATGGCTATAAAGACCACGCAAAATAATATTCAAACTCGCATTAGACATGTTTAACATTGATTATACTACGGGCCGTTGAATGCTTGAATCTGATTGGCTGACGAACGTTCTGAGGTGTGCAATTATTTTCTGGGAAACGTACGGCGAACGTAGTTCCAGGCAGCTCTCTACAGTTCCATATCACTTCACATAGTAAAACCGTAATAACGGTCACGCAGTTTGCACAAAAAAGGTGTTGTCAGGGCTGCCCTGACGATTTTATCAGTTAGCCTATACAGTGTAGCAACTTAAAGGCTTCACATGACATTTCTCACTAGCGATGTAATAACAGCGCTGTTTAGAGACGCTGCAGCAGAAGAGTGTTTAGAGACGCATAAAGGTACGTTAGCCTAACACAAGCTCCCTCTCTCTCTCTCTCTCTCTCTCTCTCTGTGCATTGCATACTGGGAGTGAGTGAGCGTGGCGAGTGAGCGTGAGTGGTGGCTCTCGTGTTTGAGTTGTTTTTTCTCTTTCTTTTTTTTTCTTTCTTTGGGTTTTTTTTTTGTGTGTGTGTGTCATTTTTGGATCTTTTTCTTTTTTGGTTTTTATTGTTTTTGTAGGGGGTGGTTTGGGGTGTGGGGAAGCATGGCGGATGCAGGTGTGCGGGTCTTGAGCTCACTCACGCGTCGTCACGGTGTAAAAGTGGCGTCTGCTGTGAGCGTGGAGAGCTGTTGTTTAGCTGTGGGTGAAGTTGTGGGAAATAAGAACGTATTGTCTGCCTCGAGGATGAATAGTGCTATCGTTATCTTTTTAAGTACAGTAGAAAAGGCTAACGAGTTAGTTCAGAGAGGAATTGTAATTGATGGCGTTCTTACCCCTGTTTTACTACTTTCATTATCGTCAAAAAGAGTCACTCTCTCGAACGTACCGCCATTTATTAGTGACGATGTATTAACGCAAGCATTGTCTCGCCATGGAAAAGTGGTCTCCTCGTTTAAAAAAATTCCAATTGGTGGTATTTCTCCTCTACTGAAACATGTTGTGTCTTTCAGACGCTCAGTTTACATGATTGTGAACAATGACCTAGACCTTGCGCTGAATTTCCGAGTGGATGATTTTGACTATGTGGTGTTTATAACCACCGACAGGTTTAAATGCTACGGCTGTGGTAAGGTCGGCCATCTGACCCGAGCCTGTCCCAACAAACAAGGAACGGCTAGTGCGGGAGGCGCAGCTAACGGCGGTGAGCCGCCAGCCGATGAAGCAGCCGAGGTGGAAGCAGCGGTGGCACAGGTGAGCGAACCTGATGGCGCTCATAGTGCTGGGACTGCGGAGAACACAGTGGTTTCAGTGCAGGAGGATATCCAAAGTACAAAAGAGGTTGAAGACGAGGGAGACAAAGGTGAGTCAAGCGATAAAAGAGTTGTGGAAACTGATATTGGGGGATGTTCGGGAGGCTGATGGTGGGCCTAATGAAACTGATATGGAACAAACAGTGTTTTGGGGTGCTTTCACATCTCTAGTTCGGTTCATTTGGTCCGAACCAAGGGCAAACAATTAGACATTGTAGCATTTTTCAGCTTTTTTGGTTCCCTTTCACACCACACTGATTGCTTTGGTCCGAACAAGTTGAAACGAACCAAAATGCAGTCACATGACAACATCCACATCACTCATTGGAGATGACGTATTTCCTAAACTGCTTTTCGATTGGTCAGAATTTACGTGCGGGAAAATTCCAACATAAGAGGAAAAGCCGCAAACAACACGGAGACAACACAACTATGGAGAGACGACTGCGCGGGCTGGTTTTGTCCCTGGCCATAATCTATTACATTGTTTGTATACACTACAATATGCAAACAATACATTTCTATAATGAAGTGCGGATGCGGCTTGAAAACAACGTTCTAATGCACTGCAAACGGTGAGCGGGCATTGCTCGTAACTTCAAGCGGAGGCATGCATTAATCCACGAGCTGCCATGCTAAAGTGCAAACTGTCAACAAACACTTCCTCATCCCATAATGCACAGCACAGCTGACTACGGATCAGTACTTTTTGCAGTTGGGTCTGTTCGAGGTCGGATCACGTTCTCACCACAAACAAACCGCTCCAGAGTTCGTTTGAAAACGTACCGAGACCACCTCTTCAAGCAGGTCTCGGTACGCTTGTTTGGTCCGCCTTTGGTGTGCACCCGAGTGCGATTGCTGGTTTCACACCTGCCCAAATGAACCGCACCAAAGGGGGAAACGAACTCTGGTACGATTCAACCGAACTGAATGAGGCAGGTGTGAAAGCACCCTAAGGTGCCATTGAAAAGGAAGAAGTCAGACAAGGTTTGTGATTTTCGGCATTTGAAGAAAATGGATCTTGAAGGTGCCTCTGATCAGATCGACTCAGAGAGTGATAGTGAGTTATCTGACTCAAGTGTTGTACTGTCACAGAGTGAGTTTTCAAGCCGCGATTATGATGTAGATGATATTAAACTGTTCCTTAAGTCAAAGAAAAATAAGAGAGGAGTTTTAGTTAATGAGTATTTCCCAGATGTAGGACAGTTTGTGGAAAAAACTAAATGTTTTATGGCTGAAGGGCGTTTTTGAAATAAAGAAGTGTATCGGTTAAAGAAAATAGTGAGGAAACTTAACATGGATTTGACTGATGGCAGTGAAAAAGTTTAATTCCATGAATATGATTCAAAGCAGTCTGTCTTTTTTTTTACTTTTGTTTTTTACTTTTGTGTGTGTTTGATGTTTGTATTTGATTTTTGAAAGAAATAGCAAAAAAAGAACTGAATTGTTTGAAGTTATTAAGCAGAAAAAAATAGATGTTGCTTTTATTCAAGAGACACACAGTGATGTTAAAAATGCTGCTGACTGGATGCAGGAATGGGATGGTTTTTCTGTTCTAAGTCACAACACCACACTTAGCGGTGGTGTAGCAATTTTATTTTCAAAAAGCTTTTGTCCAGTTTCATATCAAGTTGATGAGATTGTGAAAGGAAGACTCTTAAAAATATGAGCAATTTTTGAAAAATATGTTTTACTTTTTATCTGTGTTTATGCTCCAACATCAGCATTGGAAAGATTGTTGTTCCTAGGTACACTAGGAATGTTACAAAATTGTAATACTGAAGAATATCTATTTTTAGGTGGTGACTTTAATTGCACAGAAAGTCATATTGACAGGAATCATATTGAGCCTCACATGCCTTCTCGTGAACGTCTTATTAAGGTCATAAACATGAATGATCTGTGTGATATTTGGAGGCATTTTCATGATGGACAGAGACAGTATACATGGGCTCATGCTTGTGATAATTTTCTGTCTCTTGCAAGATTAGATCGCTTTTATAGTTTTAACCATCAGTTGGGTATTTTTAAAAGCTGTGTTATTTCTCCAGTTAGTTTTTCTGACCATCATATGGTTGTGTGTTCTTTCTTTCTAAATCAAATTAAGTCTCGGAGTGCTTATTGGCATTTTAACACAAATCTATTGTGTAAAATCTTAAGGATTTTAAGGAGGTCTTTAAGGTATTTTGGGAAGAGTTTAAAAAGGAAAAAGGTTTGTTTCAAGATTTAAAGCAGTGGTGGGATTTTGGAAAGGTACAAATAAGACAGTTTTGTCAACAGTACACTTGCAATGTCACCACAGAGTTAGATAATTCTATGAAAGCCTTGGAGACAGAGATAATTAAACTGCAGAACTTAGCTGATGCAGCGAGTAATCAAAATTATACAGAAATGATTTTGAATAGAAAAACACATTTAGCAGACCTGCTGGGGTTGAAAACACAAGGAGCTCTGATTCGTTCTCGTTTTTTAAGTCTTGAACAGATGGATGCACCATCTAAATATTTTTTTAGTTTTGAAAAAAATGGGCAAAAACGTTTTTTGCATGCTTTACGTTCTGAGACAGGAAATATTTTAACTAGTCATGCAGAAATACGTGAATATTTAATAGGTTAAGGAAGGTAATAGATCAGGTCGTGCATTCAGATCAGACTTATTGTGTTCCGGGTAGGTCTATTTTTGATAATATTACCCTCATGCGGGATATTTTTGATGTCTCCAAGTTGCTCGGTATAAATATTGGACTTGTTTCACTGGATCAAGAAAAGGCTTTTGATAGGGTTGAACATCCTTATTTGTGGAGAACCTTAGAAGCTTTTGGAATTTGTCAGGATTTTATTGAAAAAAGTGAAAGTACTTTATGGTGACGTTGAAAGTGTACTCAAAATAAACTGTGGCTTATGCACTCCTTTTAAGGTTTGTAGGGGTATAAGACAAGGTTGCTCATTGTCTGGAATGTTATATTCACTTGCTATAGAACCCTTGTTGCAGCAACTAAGAGAAAAAGTTTGTGGTTTGAATTTACCTGTTTGTAAAAACAATATAATTTTATCTGCTTACGCTGATGATGTGGTGGTTTTAATTGACGGACAAAATGATATACATGTGTTAATGGAAGTTCTAGAGGATTTTAAAGCTTTATCATCAGCAAAAATTGGAATAAGAGTGAGGCGCTTTTAACTGGAAACTGGTTAAAAAGGAAACCAAAATTGCCTGATGGCCTGAATTGGGGAACAGGTGGGTTTAAGTATTTGGGAGTGTACTTAGGAGATGAAACATTCCTTCAGAAAAATTGGGAAGGGGTTCTTGATAAGGTAAAAGGAAAACTTGAAAAATGGAAATGGCTAGTACCAAAGATGTCATATAAAGGGAGAGTTTTAATTATGAATAATTTAGTAGCCTCCAGTCTTTGGCATAGGCTGGCCTGTTTGGATCCTTCTTCAAAACTTCTAGTTGAAATTCAGGGCATCATGGTCAATTTTTTCTGGGACAACTTGCATTGGGTACAACAGGGTGTGTTGTTTTTACCTAAAGAGGAAGGTGGCCATGGGTTGGTACAACTGAAAAGTAGAATTGCAGCTTTTCGTTTGCAATTCTTACAAAGATTTCTGTATGGGTCGTTAGAAAATGGATGGCGGGCTGTTGCGTGCTCCATATTACACAGCGTTATAGGGGTGGGGTTGGATAAATCTTTGTTTTTAATGGATCCTCTCAAATTGAATGTGAGCAAATTGCCAGTGTTTTATGAAAATCTTTTTAAAGTGTGGAATCTTTTCGATTTACGGAGGAATGAGATGACACCTTCTATCCACTGGCTTTTGGAAGAGCCTTTAATAAATGGAGCCCGTTTTGATTTAACGAAGGACAATTCATCCTTTCATGGACTTAATGCGCTATTGTTAAATTCAAAAATCTTCACTTTGGGACTTCTGATTCGCATTGCCGGAGTGGACTTTAAAATTACAGAAGAAGTGGCTTCCTGCTTAAAGATCAAGTCTATGCGGACTGTTGAACGGATGCTAATGAGTTGGAAGTCACTGGTCAATGATGAAGAAAAAAGACTGTTATTGGACACTAATGGAATAATAGATGCTCCCATTTTACATGACTGTTTCCCTCTTTTTACGTTGTTACCCAAATTAGAGGGTTGTAAGGGACCTTTTTTGGATGGTGAAAAATTTTTGTGTTTGGACTTTTTGACAGCAACTGGCAAGGCTTTTTATAAGATATGTGTTAAAGTTTTCAATAAAAAGGTTCTGAATGGAAAAGTTGACACACCTTGGCATAAAATATTGGGTATAGAAGAGAGTGTGAAACCTGAATGGAGGTCACTGTATAAGCCACCGTTACCCAAAAGGTCAGGGGATATGCAGTGGAGACTTCTTCATGGCGCCATTGCAGTAAGTGCTTTTATTTCTGTTATTAATCATGAAGTTTTGTCTGATTGTCCTTTTTGTTCAAAAAGAGAAACTGTGTTTCATGCTTTCATGGAATGTGACAGATTAAAACCATTATTCTTATTTTTGGAAAAAATATTCACTTCTTTTAATGAATTGTTTTTCATGAAAATTTTTGTTTTTGGTTGGAGTTTGAAAATTATTTTGCTTACATAAAGCACAGAATCATTACCTGAGATTATTACTGTCATATTTTGTATGTTGTTCCTGCCGCGATGTCGCAGAAAATAAAAAAACATTCCTAAAATAGAATTCTGTGTGGCTTATTCTCACGTGTTGCTGTCGCAGGTGTTCACGACAAAAACTGCATGGAAAAGATACTTTTTATTGCGTCATGTCTTTTTTGGACACACGGTGTTACTGTTTGATCCCCCCTAAAAAAATCTAAGTATAAAAATATTTATGCTGACAGATCTAATAATTGAATCTGCAGTTAGTGAAAGTGGAGAAAAGAGATCCAGTCTGGAGATGAGCAGGAACAGTTGATTTGCATGGCAGACATAGAGATCCAGATTTTTTGTTTGTTCATTTGTTTTTAACTTTCCTTTGTTCTTGTTACCCTTTAAGTATAAAAAGCAGACCTATTGTTCTGTCACTTTAGGACTGCTGCAAACAGGAACAAGTATACTGAATAGAAATTTCCTGCAATTGTGTTATTTGAGGGGACTTTGCTTTTCCGGTGAGCATGAGTGGTACACAAGCACATTCATAGAGTGGAATACTGAGTGGAGCATCAAACCGCACAATGACGAGGAGAGTGAAACCTGTGCGCTGAACACTGCTGGGCGGGTTGGGGCCATATTTATAAGTATATTTATATTTTCGGCTCGTATTTCTCTTTTGGCCGATGATTTTCAGCAGCCGAAAATTCGGTGCATCCCTACTTTTAACATTGCTGGGTAGGGATGCACCGATTGGGAAATTCTGGGCCGATACCGATGTTTAACATAACATCTTGGCCGATGGCCGATGCCAATGCCGATGTTTTTTCTTTTTGTTATTTATTTCTTCTTTTGTGCCACGGAAACATACAAGTCTTTCAGCTCTTGATCATACTATCCTAGAATGAGCGCAAATTCAATCAGACCAATTTATGAAACAAAAACAACCTTTAATGTCACTTTCTGGTTGACATTAGTTATAACCTTATTTATGACAAGTTCTTTACTTTTCTGAAAAATAACATTCAAAAACATTGACTGCTAACTAATCAATGAAAAGATTGTTTCAATACATTGCCCAACAAAATTATTTGAGTGGTTTTAGCCTAATAAACAAAAACTTACTCAATGAGATTATTTTCATGGCCCAATAAAACATTTTTTTCTGATAAATAAAAAAAATACATCAAGTGTAAATGCAAAAACAAGTTTCTAAATAAATAAATTATGCTATTAAAATAAATTGTTATTAATTAATAAAATAATTAGTGGTGTTTTTTTTCTTGTTTTTTTTTTATAATGAATAATAAATTATTGTGTTTTTTAAGTCACAGGCTGGAACATGGGGCATCTTATAAAACAAAAACAGTACCTCCACTTCTGATCACTAATGACACATAAGTCACCTGCTGTCTCTGGCCTACTTCTTAATAAGATGCATGTTTTTCTTTACAAAGATAAGCATCTCTGCCTTGTCACAGCAAAGCCTATTTCTCTTTTCATCCAAGACATGAGACACAGAGCTGAATAACCGCTCACTCTCGGTGCTGGTGCATGGCGCACTAAGGTATTTGCGTGCCATTTGTGCGAGTTCGGGAAAACGCAGGTGGTTATTTCTCCAATAACAGAGTGCGCTCTCTCCTCTCTGGTCCATTTTCTTCCAGAATCTCCTCAAACACATCATGCAGGGAGGGCCCTGCTCTGTCGAATCGTTGCCTCTTGCGCTCTGTGTGATGTGCGTGCTCTCCATCGCGCGTCCAATCCTCCGCACCGGCAGCAGGCAACAGGTGTGCCTCAAGTATCTCTCGAGCGCGTTGTTTAACATCCTCATCAAAGTAACGATCCTTGTATCTGGGGTCCAAATAGGTGGCAATGCAGAACATGGGATCGTACTGGATTTGATCGAAGCGTCTATTTACAGCCTCTAATAATGAGTCTTTGTTGTTTTAACGCCGTGGTCTGTGTCAGCCTGCTTACTCAGAAGACGTCTCAGGGCTGTCACAGAGGGGATGACATCTGCAGCTGATGCTTCTGATGAGCTAACTTCTCTCGTCAAATGTTCAAACGGGAAGAGGAGTGTTATAAAGTTTTCAATTAATTGCCACTGGTGCGCACTGAGAGTGGCCGGGAGGTCGTAGTCTGCGGCATATGTAGCAAGTGCACGCTTTTGTTCCAGCAAGCTCTCCATCATATAAAATGTACTATTCCAGCGAGTGGAAACATCTTGCTGTACCCTTTTTGGTTTCATTCCCAACTGGATCTGCACAGCCTGGAGACGTGAATATGTGAGGGGTGAGTGTTTAAAGTGGCCGACGATTTTTCTGCAAATAGCCACAACATCCGTGAGGCTGCGCTGGCTAAAAACACCGTCATGAATTGCCAGTTGCAGTGGGTGCGCCATGCAGCCAAAACTAGCCAGACCACTGTCCATCATAGCTTTCGTCATATTCCTAGCATTATCTCTCACGACAGCATGCATGGTTTTGTCGATTTTCCACGCCTGGAACATTTTCTCAAATGCCTCCGAGATAGCAGATGCTGAGTGGGTACCTGCGAACTCCCGGGAGTGCAACACTGCCTTCACCAGATTGAAGTCCTTATCAATCCACTGTGCCGTGAGGCTAAGCATGCTCACAGGGCTTACATCTGAACTCCATATATCTGTGGTGAAACTGATTGCAGCGATGTCGCAAGCCAGTAGCTCATGAATGTGCGTGGCCACAATGTTGTGGATTTCGGGGAGACAGACCTCCGCAAAGTGACGCCGGCTAAATCGATGAACTCCATCACCTTGTTTGTTATTTGTTTCGCTTTGGCACTGTCTGGAGGCAGCTGTTTGGCTTTCTCAAATGCCGTGTCAATTGAAGTCTGAGTCTTACCGGGGGTTTGCGCTTTCTTGGCGGCTTCATTTTTCCATTTTTGGTCAGCTTGCAGGTAATCGCCGTACACCGCCTCGTGCCTGCTTTTCAAATGTCCAATGAGATTTGTTGTGTTAAATGACTTTCTAACAGCCCCCCCTCTTGAAATTTCAATGGAACACGTATTGCAAACTGCAAAACACTGATCTTTCTCTGAAACTGTAAAATATTGCCACACGACCGCCATCTTCTTTGTTTGATCTAAGTTACTGAGGACGGAGCATGCGCGGGCGCCCTCTCCCGTCTCGGACACGGTATCTCCCCCCGCCCAAATAAAAAGAGGGAAAATAAGTTTCTCCTGAGCACAGCGTTCATGACACACATAATCATCAGACATCGGCGAATGTCATTTTTATTTCCCAATGGCCGATGGCAGTTAACGAGGCAAATATCAGCTGTTACCGATGTTCAGCCGATGCATCGGTGCATCCCTATTGCTGGGCAATTCTTAGACTATGGGCACTTTCATGCCCTTTGATCATATTTTATAAAAAACATTTAATTTTTAAAAATTCACACTTTAATAGTCAAATTTACAATGAAAGTACTTTAGGAACTTTTTACCGGTAGTCTATAATGATTTTTTCACCTTTTTAAACGTCATTATACATGCAAATATTGCTGTTTTGTGCTTGTCCCACACCCAGACTTCTGATCTTCAATAATGAAAAAGAAGTGTAAAAAAATGATTTATCTATTTTTTTTTTTAATATGACTGAATAAAGTATCAGTAAAAGAATCAAAATATAATTGAGTTTTTTAAGGTCAGACAACAATTAATGTGATTTTATATACAAAATGTAGTTGTCCCACAGTATTGCCGTCATTTCCACCACAACGCTGTAATGTTCCTTTAAAAAGTTTTTTTGAAGGATTGTTTGGGTAGTTTCTATGGAGATGAACAATGACACCACAGCACATGTCTGACATGGAGGAGATTTTAAATTTCTTCAGCAACTTGGAGAAGAAAACTTAAGGTAAATATTGCTTGAAATGAAAATATTTTTATTGTATGTCATTTCTAAACATGGCGTAACATCAAATGAGTTTGTAAATAAATTTATTTTTTAACACAAGTAGATGTATTTTGCATGCATGCAATGCTTGCTACCAATTCATAGCTAATCTATAATACTAGCTTGGATTTTTTTTACAAAATACTGTAGGATTGTCATTTCCACCACATTACCTTCTTGGGTGGAAATGACAAAGGTGAGGTGGAAATGACATTTATGCTTACAAGGTGCAATTCATAGATTGAGTGGCTACATATGAATATTTTATTTATTGAAATGTACAATGCTAATGTATTTATTCAAATATATATTTGTTGAAATGCCTTTTCATCTATTTTTAAGATGCAGCGGAAGTCATCTGGAGAAAGGTCTCAGTCCTATAGGGACAGACTAAAAGAGGACCCTGTCAAATATTAAGAGCGACTGAAGAGAGACAGGGAGAGATACATAAAGAAAAAAGAAAGAGGGGTTGTAAAGCCAATTGCAGATTTGTCAAAGCGTGAACAATGCAAAAGAAGGAGACAATGGAGAACCAATCAAAGAAATTATCGGGAGAAGATGAACAAAGGTCTTAAGTTACAGGCCTACCTTTCTACCACTACACCACCAAACTCTCCAGATTCTGTCCAGCCAGAACATGATGTTAATCCACCTCTCACACCACCCTCACCAACCTCACCATCACCCTCTGCCCAACATTTAAGTCAAAAACAAAGGGGAAGGAAAAAGGTTCTAAGAAACCGTTCAAAAGTTTATGCAGCATTGTATAAAAGCAAAGCTATGCTTGGGAAGGCTCTGCAGAAGTCCGAGATGTACCGCAAACGGTATGACCGATTAATGAAGAAAGTGAAGCAGGCTGACTCCCCAAATGCCAAGTCAAAAAAGCAGATGGCAACACCACCACACACTCTAAGAAGAACTTTGGTTTTCCATAATGCTCTTCTTGCTGAGCTGAGAGACAGATATGAAAATCTGTCCTCCGAGAGAGAAAAACAACTTATTTCGAAAATAATGGCAGGAAAGATCCTCAAGAAGTATCGCCTACTGAAAATTGCTAGAACAGAATTTGGCTTCTCAGCCAAGAGAATGAGAAATAATGAAAAGTGGTCAGCAGCACTGACACAGAAAAAACACAGAAAAAAATGAAAAAACAGAAGAGATTCCTTAATGAACCCATGGAAATACTTCATGAGAAATTTAAGAAGGAGTATCCTGACATACATATTTCTTACAGTGAGTTCTGCAAGAAACGTCCTTTTTGGATTATAAAGCCCACAATTAAGGACAGAGAAACATGCATATGCAAGACGCATGCCAATATGCAGTTAATGGGAGACAAACTGCTGCAGCACAAAGTGATCAACAGCAGTAAAATTGAAGATTTGGTTGTCTCTCTGTGCTGTTCACCATACACCAAGGAGTGTATGTACAGAGAATGTCCCAACTGTGTGGAGAAAGAATTGCAGATCTCGGCCTTTGACCCTGGGGCACAGACATTTTGGCACACATAGAAGGCAAAAGCTGAGGAGAGAGAGAAGAAAAAGAAAGATGGAACTAAAGAGAAAATCACAGTTCATCTCACTGTTAAGGAGAAACTAGAGGGCACACTGCATACTTTACTAGAAGACTTTTCAACAGATCTAAAACAAAAACTTGGAAAGCATGTGTATACAACAGGCATCAGTATGCAGCTCTCCATGGCCTAAAGGAAAACTTGAGAGAGGACGAGGTCATTCTGCATATTTGCAGAGAACTTACAGTGCAAGTACAACAGTGAAGTCCAGGCGGTACATTTTGGAGATTCGCATCACCAGGTCTCACTCCATACTGGTGTGGCCTACACCTGGAAGGATATAAAGTCATTATGCTCAATCAGCTCTTCTTTTCGCTACGATCCCTCAGCAGTATGGGCACATCTAACCCAAGTGCTAACTTACTTGAGAGAACAACATCCCACTGCCACCACATTTCATGTGGTCAGTGACGGACCAACGACACAATATCGCTCAAAAAAAAAACTTTTTCCTCCTCACCAATGTTCCTTACCAAATGGGTTGGAAAAGGGTGACCTGGACTTTCTTAGAGGCTGGCCACGGCAAAGGCCCAGCTGATGGGATTGGAGCGGCGGTGAAGAGAAGAGCGGATGATCTTATTGCAAGAGGGAAGGACATTCCAGATGCACGAGTACTGCTTGAGGAGCTTAAGCAGCAAAAGTCTGCCACAGAGGTGTTCTATATTGAGCCAGATGCCATTGAGGCAATGGATGTTCACGTTCCATCTGAATTACAGACAATTCGTGGCAAGATGAAAATTCATCAGGTATGGTCTTGCTGTTGTTTCTTAACACAAGTTATGACTAATTGAATGCTCTGACAGACTCTTATTAATCTCCTTGCAGATCAACTCTCATTCTCCAAGTCAGATGTCATGGAGGATTCCAAGTTGTTTTTGCTCTGCACCCAACGATTGCAACTGTTTCACACCAGAAACGGTCAGGTTTCAGCCATGGGATGAAGCTACCCCCACAACCAGTACACTTCCTGTCACATCTCAAGATCAAGGTCTTCAACCAATTTTGGACTTGCATGAGGGTCTTATTGGTCAGTGGTGTGCAGTGGTGTATGATGGAGATGTGTACCCAGGTATTATTCAGGATGTTGAGTTATACAGTGGTGCTCAAGTGAAAACAATGACCGGTATTGGGATCAATCGCTTTTATTGGCCACTGAGAGACGATGTCATCTGGTACCAACCCATGGATATAATAGGCCTCATCCCTGAGCCCGTACCACTGACAAAACGGCACAAGGAGATTAAGACGGAAGTTTGGAAAGAAATCTGCAAGATTTGGCCTTGAATCACATTCTCTCTCTCTCTCTCTCTCGCTCTCTCTCTCTCTCACACACACACACACACACTCCCTCTCTCATAAACTGTCTCTCTCACACACACTCACTTTCATGCACTTTATCTCTCACACACATACCGTCTGGTCACCATAATTGCCCTCTGGACAAACCTCAATGCTTACTCTCTCTCACTCTCTCTCTCTCTCATACACACACAGGCCTCGTGATCTAGGTGCTTTACAGTTCATGTTATATGATAATTGATATGGTATAGTTTAAGGTGTCTTTTAAATGTTCTCTTTAGAACAGTGTTCATCCAAGAGACCGATTAGAATTTTACAATACCAAACTAACTCACATACAGCGTGTGCATGCTCAAGATGCTTTATAGTTCATGTTACAATGCATTGACATTACTAAAGTTTAGGTGTTTAAGTATTCCAAAATTCAAAATCGTGTTCATCTAACCAATTATAATGTTACAATTTTACAATTACAATTTATGCGTAACTTACATTTTTCATGTGACTATTTGTGGTTAAAGTTGTTTACAGTAAGACTGTAACTGTTCTTCTGGTTATGGAACCAAACAGACTAATGACTAATGATTTGTTAAATGGGTTTCAAATAAATGTTTTCTGTTTTTCTACATGGACATCCATTCATTGTCATTTCCACAACACCCAGTCATTTCCACCACCTCATAACTTTTTAAAAAAATATGTACAAAACTATAATCACTCATTAAAAATTTCTGCATAGTTTATGGGATAATGTTCCACTTAATGTAATAACACAAGTAGTTATTTTTCTGAAATGTATCTAACCAATGCAATATAATATTTCAGGTTGTGGTGGATGTAAGCTTTGTGTTTGGGCCTCATGACAATTAATTTACTTAATCCACAAATCTATGGTAATTGCAATATAGGTATAAATTGGTAAAACTATGTGTGAAAGTGGTCTTACATTGTCAAGAAATTATGTATATCATAATAATTTTAAATAATAATCAAATATTTACATGTGATGGAAATGACATTTGTTCAGTGCAGATCGGAAAATAAATGTAAGTGCGTTCTCTTATGGATCATTCAATTAGACTAGTTATATTTAACTGTTAGACTGTGACAATTTAGATTTGAACACTTTTTTTTTTCCTCAAGTTCACAAGGCCAAAAGTGCCTTGTAGTTGAAGAACCACCCTGCTACATTTGGCTTTCGTGAACATACCTGTTTTTACTTAAACAAATTGAAGGAGACGCACTGTAACTCTAAACTCAATTGTGTATTTCAGATGCATCACATCCTACAACCTTGTCATCTGCAGAAAGAAACTGCCACTCAAACATACCAAAATGATGGAGGCCTTAAAGGCATCAGAGGATTGTGAAGATATTTCACTTGAATTTGGTCTTCAACACATCTATTTTCTGTTTTTATTTTGTGTTTAACTGCTTTGAGAATTTATCCACGTTCAAAGTCAATTGTCATTTATTAATATATTCAGCTAATGACTGTGGTTAAGAACGCTGACGTGAATGAATAATGTTCATATATGCAATAAAATATATGTGGCGTTATGGTTATATTTATATCTATAGTAGAAACGATTGCTTTAAACTGATAAAATAAAGACAAAATTAGGTCTGCATTTTATTTGTACAGGATGACAAGAACAAAGGAAAGTTCTCTGCTAGCTTATATAAGTATCAATATCTTTGTTCCTATAAGTCACATGACATATGAGAAAGTAAAAATGAAAGTGTCTCTATTTTTTGCTTTCTGTTTTGTCATGTGATTTCAAGGAACTGCTGTGGTGTGATTTCAAGGGAGCCTATCAGGGATGTGCAGAGAGTTCCTCAGGGGAACTCATTTATCAATGAACCCCAAAAAGTATCACAGGTTACAAATAAAATAAAAATGAAGCAGCACAACTGTTTAAAAGTGGCGCTTGGGTTTCATTAACTCTGATAGTTTCATGAAATGAAATGGTGTACCATACATACATAAGTGAATTGAATACTGATTACCATTTTTGCGACTTTTTGCACTGCACTGGCTTTCACGGTTGTGCAGTGCTTTTGTAGTCATTTAGCATCTATTTTCTCAGCAATATAATTTGATTTATAAAACGAGACAAACCATAGATTCTGATCGCTCCACAAATGTAAGCTCGTCTGTCCAATTAATTTTCAACTGATTTATGAATAAGAACGGAAAATGACTGCTCCACTTCACATTATTGTCCTATGAAATATGAACGTCTTGTGCCAGATCATGATTGGTTGGTGTATTATATGACAAACAGGCATTGATGAATTATGTGATAGTCTAAAATAATTAAATCAACACATTAGCTTTGATTTTTGATGAAAAAAGTTTATTTTATTTTTTTTATGTTTAGTTTATTTTTTTTTATGTTTTAGTTTATTTTTTCCTTCCGGCGACCCACAGGCACTCACAGAGTTTCCGAACAGACTGTGAATATCAGTCAGTCAACCAAAACGCACACAATCACAATGCCTCAGATTGACAGATATGTACAAATGATTGGGAGTTTTGTGAATTTTTTTTGATTGATTAATTTTTTTTTTGTACACATTGTCATGTTAATTATAATTCAAATGCATTTTGTTTTATTGGCCACAATATCATTGCTATTTGTCTGAGAGGGGCACTTTTGAAAAATTTTGAAAAAGGGCAGGGACATGAGTCCCTAAAGCCCCACCCCCCGCATATGCCTGTAGTACGTGTCTATATAAATGCCAGCAGAAAACCTTCATTTGCTACTTGAGGGCTGAAGACACACAGAAAGAGAAACATCAATACTAAGGTATGACTTTATTTGCACTTAATATTATCTCTTTTTATATATTACGCTTTGTGTACTGTGCAGTCCATATTGACAGACTTCGGGCAGACAATTGGCAGTCATAGGCATCCATTGGGACTGATGGTAGAGAACAAGGTGCTTTTTTTTTTTTTTTTTGTTTGTTTGTTTGTTTGTTTGTTTGTTTGTGAGAAGGGGCGTTTATAATCAGTAGCGGTTTTTGGCACGGGCGAACCGGGCAGTCTCCTGGGGCGGCATTTTTTGATGATACACGAGGGGCGGTACGAGCAGTTACAAAAAAAAATCCTCTGCGCCGCGAAGCGGTTTTCTATTATCTATCATTTCAGTGTGTGGGGAACTGGCAAATTGGCGCCCCTGCTTGCTGAGAGGGTGCCGTGTATGAGGCGCAGGGCTGGACAAAAGTGATGCGAACGCCTAGAGAGAGAGACAGTTCGCAAGAGAGACCGAGCGTGTCCGAGAGAGAGCGAGATGCGCGAGAGAGACCGAAAATACGCGCGAAGTCATAGCCGTGCATAGAAGGGGAAAGGGGAGCGGGGCTTGGCGCGGGGGGCAGTTCACCTCTGTGTCTCTCCCAAATGGAATGGAGTCACACCTCGACTTTCTTCCAATTTCCATTTTAAATGGGGTGGCCACATAGGCGGAGTTTAGGGGGGGCTAGGGGGGGCACTGCCCCCCCAGACGAGAGCCAATAATGATTTTGTCTGAGCTATGAATAAAATATAAAAATTAAATAATTAACATTTTCTCATTTTATTTGTATTATTTTATTATTTTAGTGGTTAGAATAAGTATGTTTTGGGTTAAATGAATTAAGTCCCATATCCTCCCGAGTCGCGGATGCTGGGCCGGACTTACCATTGGGCTTGAGTGGGCTGCAGCCCATGGGCCCCACCTTGGAGGGGGCCCCGCCTTTGCCCGTTTATGTTTGTTTGATTTGTTCATTATTATATGCTATTCAGAATTCATTCATTATTAACCGCATTTCCACTGCGCAGGCGAGCAGTGTTGCCAAGTCAGCGGTTTCCCCGTGGAATTTGGCTACTTTAACACTGTTTCTGCGGGTTGATTTTCATGTCCGCGGGTTTAAGCGACCACAAGAACGTGATATTTATTCCCTAAAATGCGATTTTTACCAGGGGACCCCTCGAAATGCGATTGGGTTAGTTTAGGCTAGTTTTGAGTACCAGTTGGGCAGGTTTTGTCGTGAAAACCTGGCAACCATGCAGCGCAAGATCTAAACGGGCAAGCTGAGGCTACTACAGCTTATAACTACAACTAGACCTTCAAGTTCACAATCAAACAGCATAAACTGGTATTCATAAACTGACATTTCACATAGAAGGACACTGAATCGCGTTTGCATCAACTGGTTTGTTATCACATGGCTACTTCAGCTCCATTAAGCTTTTAGCCCAGAAGAGCACACATTTATAAAGATAATCATAAATTCTCAAATGTTCACACCTCATTTCTTTACAGAGGATGATTTTATATTAATATATTAATCTTGCACTAAATTATGCGATCATCTGATGAGTTTTGAGCGCTCTTTCTTGTCTTACTGCCATTACACATAGTGGGGAAGATATGTCATTAAAATGATTTTAAATAAAAAATGACTATTTAATAAGTTTCTGTTTTTATAACATAGCTATGCCTATGATGTAGGACTTAGCCTATCGCACAAACAAGTCCGTTTTTTATATATATATATATATATATATATATATATATATATATATATATATATATTTTTATATATATATATATATATATGCAAGATCGCAAATGTATAGTAAACAACAACTTACAGAATTCCGTTTTGCTATGTCAGAAAGAAAATAGAACAAACAGCAGAACCGCTGCATCTCCAAAGTGTTTTGTTCCTCAGGGTTACACGGACCAGTAAATGATTCAAAGTATTTGTTTGCAAAGTTAAATTAATCAGATTTTTAAAAAGAATTGGTTGATTCAACTCTATCATTAAGACAGTCACTTGCTGCTACCTACTGGTGGTTGTAGTTTCATATTTAAATAAAAGTAGCTTATTTTATATTTTTAATATTTCTACATTAAAATGTAATATTTAAACAACATTTATGCACAATCCATCTATAAATTTTGTTGATAGTGACTTAATTTGATTTTTAATAGCCAGCATGTCTTTTTATTTGATTGAATTTGATTAAATAAGAACCTGACATAAGAGGACACAGATATAACAATAACTTTTATAATACTAATAAGCCAACATCTGTTTTTTTTTTTTTTTTTTTTGCTCAAAGTTATTTCAGTGTTTTGATTTCTCAACTGAGAGAGAACACATCCTGTTTATTATATTATAATGAATATTTAATATTACATTTAAATTATGACTATAGCCTAGACATGTTGCATATTAATTGTACTGTTTATAAAACCTCAAAGCATGTTTGTTCATTTTGTGTTACTCCATAATGATGTTCTATTTGAGGGCATTTGTAGTGTAGGTATAGGGCCCAAACATAACCTCAAGCCCAGGGGCCCCCGCCTGCCTAAGTCCTGCCCTGCGCGGATGGTTCTTAACTTGAGAGGACATGAGAGGACTCTCTTTTCGTTATTTTCCAGCTTTAGCAAGTTAACAAATATTTGTTGTTTTCTTTATAAACTCGCTAATAAAAATGTGGTGGACTGAGTCATTTCTGGCTGAATTGGACAGGCGATTTGAAGCGATGGCCTTGAGTGTGGGGCGTGATTCAGTATTTAGTTAAAGCACATACACAAGGCTTATTCACCCTCGGCTAGTGACAGCTGAAGTGGATCTTGTGAAATGTGCGATCGCATCGTCGATTACTCTTTAGAAACTTAAAGATGACTGTGCATACCATGAGCGCTCAGACTGACCTGAGATTTGCCCCGCAAACATTTCAGCAGTTATTATAGGCCCGTGTGTCCCGCATTTCTGTCGACTGAACCAGCCATGCCATTAATTATGAATTTATCAGTCTTTTGCATGCCAAAGTAAATTTCTGCATATACATATTACGCCAGATAGAAGCAGGAAAATCGTGCTATATTTCACCATGAGATCGGGGTTAGCCCGCAACAATTAATTTGTTGGCTATTTTACAAATGGGAATACAAATAATTCATGACAATATTTAAAATTCAAGCCTGCCCATAAAATTTATAGTGAAAAGTACTTTAAAAGCATCTGGAATGCAATAAAGTGTTTTTAAAGCTGTTTTTAAAGCATTTGCTGAACGGATAATTTTTTTTTTTTTAAATAGGATAATAAATAATTCACATATCAGACAAAATTGTGTTGCAGCAAGTCCTTTAAATTTTAAGGTATTCAGAACAGAGCAACATAAAAATCAGAATAAAAAAAATATTTTTTATAATTTTCTATACAATTACAGGATACAGTTTTACATATGCCATATGTATGTTTTTTTATTTTTTTTTATTGTACAGAATTATAAAATAAAACGCAAATTATAATAGGGCCTGTTTCAGGCTTTTCCTTATTTTTATATTTTAGACATCCATCAATTATGGTTATGAAAAAAATGACTCGCCATCTCATTGGATGTGCCTTTAGAGAGAACTGCACGGATTACACAATGAAAGAGTTTCTATTTTCAATTTGAATTATTTTCATTTTAAAGAAGTAATTTAAAGCTTTCTATATATATATATATATATATATATATATATATATATATATATATATATATTTTTTTATTTTTTTTTTTTTTTTTTTTTTTTTTTTTTTTTCTTTTTCATTTCTGTTAGGCAATTCACTGAGTTTAGGTTCATCATTGAACCTATGAAAAAAAATCATTGTGAAGTACTCCTGTTCAAGAACGAGACGGCAGAAAGCGTTTTTTTTTTCTTTATTTTATAAAAGCACAACGTTTTGTTGATATTGTGAGTGCACACAAATAAAACTAGACCCTTTATAGTTTAAAATGATGTATTACTCTTACCTTTATGAGCAAAAATGACTGCGTATTTAAAGTTGTTTCCACTGCTAGAAAAAAAATACTATTGTTCGCGCTGGCGCCTCCATGTCCTGCGGCTTCCACTCTCCACACACAAACGACTGGATAAGCGTCTAACAGCGCACATTTATCTAGGTTAAAACATTTAAACTAACATTGTAATATGCTTGAACTGTTATGAATATAGATTTATATATAAGATGTGATGATTTGAGAAGGCTAAATTGATTAAACATATAGGCTATGATCAATTCACTGTCTGCCGCTGGCCGCTTACATTTAAGGAACAAAAAAATGCTCCAAACGTTTATCTAAATTAAATTTATAAAAAAAAACTAAACGAAATATATTCACTTTTCCATTACATACAAAACTGAATTACTTTAATAGCTGAAAGAGTAGTTTAAGCTGTTTTGGGGAAATGGGGAAAAAAGACTGGCTAGGGCCTATGTTTGAGGACCCTGCAGGGCTCTAATCCACTTCATCCAATGCTGTTTTGTTCTGTTTTCATCTGTGAGCATGCTCTTGATATATGTATTTTACCATTTAGTTGAGTTTGAAACGTGTGGCACATTCGTTCTGCTCTCACTGATCATTTGGTCCTCCATAAAAAATAAATTTAAAAAAAAACTCTGTGCGTAACCTCGGGAAATTTTTATTTATTTATTTATTTATGTATTATGTATTTTACTGTCGAATATATATTATATAAATATATGAAATATAGAACAAATAAAAAAAAAGTGTTCGCGGCTCGTCTGCCAGTGGGTGCCCCCCCAAGCATAAAAGTGAAACTCCGCCTATGGGTGGCCAGTCTGGGGCACTGGCTCAAAAGAGGGTGGCCGAGGGTGTGGGGGGGGGGGGGCGTGGGGTTATGGTTTGCGGCACGATGTATGTTAAAATACATTGTGTATACACTCACTAAACAAAGAGTGACAGTTTTTTTTTTTTTAGTGGTAAAGAGCACTCTTTGCAAGCTTTCTAGTCTGTGATCCATTTAAAATGTAGAACTTTGTTTTTCAGCCACACACACGTTGCAAAGTTTCGTGAATGAAATCTGCATATTTATGTGGGAGTTCACTCTCGAAGTAGCAGTGATTGACACAATGATGACCAAAGCAATAGACAGGATGTGAAAATGGGCATTAAGACTAGAGCACCCTCACTAATTTTAGAAGCACCCTCAGTGATTATTTCTGGAACCTGGTTAATACGCCTTTTATTGCAAAACTATATACAAAAACAACAAATATACAAATGCACTTAATAAAAATAATTGAATAAATGCATATTTATAAGTTAAGCACCTAACTAAAATAAGTAGGCTATTAATAAAATAAATAACTAAAGAAGGCTGACTATAATCAGCTTGCTTCCATTTAATGAGATAAGCCTAGTCCTCATCTGAATTAGAAAAAAAGCACCTCTAGTCTTCAGTGATGCAGGAACGTTTGAGCATACACGTAATCTCTGAGCAAAAGCAGAGCCAATTCATAAAAGAACAATGTATATTTAAAAGCACACATCCAGTTTTGCGTGAGTGAAGGATCTGGGGTGGCCAGCCAAATTTTGGGGGGGTGGGGGGTGCCACCCCTGGCCACCACGTAGACACGCCTCTGCTTCCAAATAACGCACATTTCATTCATAATATTATAAATACAGGCCTATAGTTCCTGCACATTTTTGTTTTTCTGAATTGTGTGAAATGGCTCATAAAATAGGTAATACAAAACGACAGGGGCGTCGGACTGGGGGTAAAACCAGTACTGATTACCAGGGCCCCAAAGGAAGAGAGGGCCCTTGAAAAGTCTGGAATATATTTTATTTTACCTGGATATTTTCATGGTGGGGGGCATGGGGGACCATCAGGACTGCATATGCATAGGGCCCGGGATCTTGTGCAACGCTACTGCAAAACGATTATGTGGTCACCAAGGTGAATTGGTTTAGTCTTGACTTCTGGTCGTAAGTGACAGTGTTGGGGTGATGGGAAATCTCTTGATTGTCAAGTGCCAAATAAACACAGAGATGGACAGGAAAAGGTCAAAGCCATCAGGTGCCCAATTTAGAAATAAAATAAATAAAAAAAGAATAAGGAGAAGAGGAGGAGAAACGAGCAAAAGATAAAGGTATGCAACTACTGTATGTTCTCTCTGTATGATTATTACGGTATCCATGTCATGAATGAAGGGCTATGTTAATTGGTGGGTATAACTCTAAAATTTGTTAGCCTTTTTTGCTATGATGCTTGCTATGCTTATACAACAGTAATTCGGTTTTAACTCAACAAACAGATCTAATTTCACCATAATATTGTGGTTTGCAACAAAACTGTTACAAGTTCAGTTATTATTTATTTCCAATAGTTTGGTTAACGTCAGGTGCTGTAATTAGCCAACAGAATTTTCAAATCTGTGTAATTATCACTTAAATCGGACTACTTTTTAAATTGTAATTCATAAACCAACATCTCAGACGTTATGTCAAAACGTTATGGTGTTTCAAATATAAAAATGACTTTGTTACAGAACAGGGCATTGATTTGATACATGTCCACTGTAGAGGACATCAGGACTTAAATCATGTTTATCAAGCATTTTGGGAGACACAGCAAGTGAATATGGAAATAAATTATACATCAATATTCCTATGAAATATTAGATATTAATATTTAAATGTTGCCAATTATTACTCTAGTTATTACACTTCTTTTTTCATTAAATGTTGCTCCAAGAACACATTAATATTCAAATTAGATACAGTGTATAGATACATTGCATTGAATGGGAATATTATTTATGGCCATTTTACCCACATACTGCATGAAGTAAAATGGTGTATCAATTCATTCCATTATATCTTCCATAACATAGTTGAAAATCATATTTATACAAATTTTGGTAAAAAAAATAAATAAATCCTGAAACTCAAAAAGTTATTGGTGATTGAAAAAAAATCAAAGTGTTTTTGCCTATACATATTCACGAGTTCACCCTTACATCTAATCTGTTAGCAAATAGTAAGCATATTTTGGCATGCTGTCCTGGGGGAGGGCTCCGGGTCCGGAATATAGCCCGAACCAAAAGAACTCCCCCTATCCCTAATGTGGGATAAAAATAGATTAGGAATGAGGAGTTGGGGTGGAGGAAGGATGCCGGAAAACTGTCGCAGGACAGAGGTAAGTAGGCTGCATTTATATACCCGTATTGTGCTAGTTAAGATGGTTAGCTTAATGAGTTGCACCTGTGCCAAATTGGTTGATTATCTGATCATGCTCCTCCCGAACCTTGTAAATAAAACATCATTAATTTCATGTCATTTTATTTTTACTATAGTACAATATAGTCCTAGTGTCCACTACAGAGGACATAGCATAACATATGAGTAAAATATCATTTTTCAAAAATGTTTTTTTTGTTTCTTATGCTCTAAACCAGGGGTGCCCAACCCTGCTCCTGGCGATCGACTGTCCTGCAAAGTTCAGCTCCAACCCTAATCAAACACACCTGAAGCAACTAATTAAGGTCTTCAGGCTCACTTAAAAATTAAAGGCAGGTGTGTTTGATTAGGGTTGAAGCTAAACAATGCAGGACAGTCGATCGCCAGGAGCAGGGTTGGGCACTGCTCTAAACCAGGGGTGCCCAACATGAAAAAAAAAAAAAAAACTACATTCAAAAAACTTTTTTTTCCTAGATTCTCTTAGGTGTGTAGAACTTTTTCGGTCACACAAATGTTGCAAAGTTTCAGGAAAGATGTCTGCATAATCAGTGGCGGCTCGTGGGTTTTAAAATAGAGGAGGCACACTTATTGTATTGGTCTGGGATCCCTGCCGATTATTATTATTATTATTTGCTTAACCACTTAAAAATTGATTTTTGGAACACGTAAAGAAATTGACACTCGGGTGTCCCCACCACTTTTTGCCAAGGTTGATATTGTCCCTAACACTTTTTGAAAGTAATTGAAAAATATCTTGCAGAATGTATGTATTAAAGGGAAAACAAGATCAATAAATGATTCTTCATAAACTAGGGTATAAATATTTACAATTTAAGCACTTAACTAAAATAAGTAGGCTATATTAATAAAATAAATAACTACAGAAGGCTGACTATAATCAGCTTGCTTCCATTTAGTGAGAAACGCCTCTTCATCTGAATTAAAAAAAAAGCTCTTCTAGTCTTCAGTGATGCGAAGACAACGTTTGAGCATGTACACGTAATATCTGAGTGAGAGCAGAGACAATTTATCCACCTTTTTCCTGACTTAAAAATGGGCATCGCCATTTGTAAATTCTATGGGTCTAGCTTCCGGTCTCATTTACGTCCAGCTATTTTTAGCTGTACAAAACAGTTTGTTTTGGTGCTTGATATTGACAATTGATGTGTCCTATCATGTTATTTTAATCTGTTATCTTAATTAAGAACACACTGGTTTGTACTGCATACAATTTTACCGTTTACTGCATGTCGTTATTGTCCTCGTTATTTACCTATAGTGGCTAATGAAACGGAAGTCACACCCATAGGCTTACTTTCGAATTGAGGAAAAAGGTGGATAAAAGAACAATGTATATTTCAAAGCACACGTCCAGTTTTGTGTGAGTGACGGAAATCTGCTTGCGAGTGGAGAGATTATTGCTCACGCATTACATGGATCACATAACATTATGCGCACTCGTTATTAGTCATTTAGGTCACGCTATAGAAACCACCTAAAATTAAGTATAAAAAGGGGAAGAAAGCGGTCCTAGGCAGATGCACATGCCAGGATCCGCCACTGCCAGATACGGTTAGAAATTTACTTAAAACAAGCTAATAGCATAGTCTTTTACAGTGTTGGGCTAGTTACTCAAAGAATGTAATATATTACTCATTACTAGTAACTCATTTGAAAAGTAATATGGTTTCTTTACTTATTACTTTCTGGCAACAGTAATTAATTACACTATACTAGTTACATTACTTTTTCTTCACGCCCCACAAACGTAGTAACTGTGAATCTTCCCCATAAAATTCTTTTACAATGGATTGCAGTTAGAAGTTATTACAAACACTCAATAGATTGATAGTGACATTCAAGTAGAAGTGTTGTATTAATCTCATTAATTGACGTGTAGCTTGAAGCTAATTGTAATTTCTCCCTTACCCATATATGATCATATTTCATCATGTATTTAATCAAATCACATAAGTTTGTAATAAACTGTTTAATTAAAAAAAAAAAGCTTTTTAATTATAGTAATATAACGTACCACATGCTGATCAGAGGGTTGTGGGTGGGATGTAATGCCAGAGTAAAGTAAAGACACAACTTACACAACAGTGTTCAGATCATCATTTTTCCTGACAAAATCAATATAATGCAATATTTCTATCTGCTGAATGTAAGCTTTTACATATTCCATGCTTGCCTGCTGCACTGGGAACATCACATGCATGTGTGAGTCATGAAAATTATGAAAATAAATCTAGGAATTATTTGATTGTTGGATTTTAAGTCAGCAGGGTTGAGGCATCAAAAGTAACCAAGTAACTAAACTGTTTTATAGATGGTAACTATAATATTATTAATTACAATTAATAATTAATTAATTACACTGCTAGTTACTGCAAAACATCTCGGATACGTATCTAAGCCTCGTTCCCTGAAGGAGGAAACAGAGATGTCATGTCGGTGACCGACAAATTGGGGATTTCACTCAGAGAAACCAATCCACTTCAAGTGTAACTAAACGAGCCAATGCACATTGGCATGCAATTATTGCATCCAGCTGCTGCTGATCACAGCGTGAGTATAAGCATATTCAGTTTTTCACTGAGGAGCCTCTGAAGCGCCATCAGTCAACTCAAGAAGTTCCCTAGAGCATGCTAGACTCATCACACATGAAGCAGTTTGGCAGGAGCAGAACAATGTTGTCACACGGTTCCGAAATGAAAAGCTGGTATGTGTTGCACCTGCTGCCTTTTTATGCTCGCACTGTGATCAGCGAGCTGGATGCAACCATTGCATGCCAATGTGCATTGGTTTGTTTAGTTACACTCGAAGTGGATTGGTCTCTCTAAGTGAGATCCCCAATTCATCGGTCACCGACGTGACGTCGGGAGTGACTGACTGAAAGGGAAAGTAATATTGTATGTAGCAAAATCAAAGGGGAAATATGAATAATCAGGCATAACTAGTTAAGAGTAATTATAAATATTAAGATGCGCTGTAAGTATTTACTTGACATCTCAGAGTCAACTGTCTGTCAGTTCTAAAAACGTTAATTTCCTGGTTAAGGAAAATAACTTTCTTACTGTACAATTCTACTCAGAGCATGTAGCTAAAATCTGCATGATTAGGGACTTCAGTTATGAGCAAACAATGAACAACCTCAAGTGTGATACAAGTAAGACTTTATTAACTGCATAAACACTTAAACTAGTCTAACATACACATACACACACACACATGCATACAGTGTGCATAGGAAAAAGGGTTAAAGCTTAAGCAGTAAAGAGAAGAGAAATAAAGACATGAAGGTATGGTAGAATTTGATATTCAGCAGATCTACAGCCTGAAGGAAACATCAGTTTCTTAGTTCAAACACACCTTTGTAAAAGGTGCATATGATACTTAATGTATCAATTAATAAGACTAAGTTTGATACTTGCACATCTTGCCTGTTTGAAAAAAGAGTCCTGATGCACTTTGGGGATCCAGTTGGTCTCTGCTGAAGTGAGTTGATGAGAAAGACCAGTTCGAATCAGACGTTCTTGATGAATGGAAAGTCAAGGTGGGTTTTAAGGCTCTTAGCTCAGCATCTTCTCCTGGAATCTAAAAGAACCGCCCTGATCTATATGATCTATATAGGATGCAGGGCCGGCGCCACGGGGGGACTATCCCGCCCCCTCACCCAAGATGAGTGTGAAAATAGATTTTAATTATGAAATATAATGGTTTATTTAAAAAAATATATTTGCCAAATGCATAGGCTTTCTATCATTAATATGATGCTATTATAGCAACAATTTAGGACAGTCCGTTTGGCAAAGTGAAATTTTAATTGTTACTCTGACACAAATTCCCGCGCAAGCGGTGTAACTAAGAAAGCAGCAATACTGAGTAAGCTATGATGAAATATTTTTTTCATGTTTAATAGAGGGCTAGATGATCGTAGTTTAATCATTGTCGATGTATTTTTATTGTTTGTTGATGTTAGAGTTTGTTTAACTTAAAGTGATGCATCTATTAAATGGGTCACAATAAATGTATTATGTCAGGGAATCTGTCGCAATGAGCTTGTGTTTCATTGTAAAGCAGACACAATTAAGTATTTCTGGTGGTTGTGGTGGTATCACTTGTCTATATTTGTGGTAAAACTGCTGCCTAAAACTGTTTGTTTGTTTGTTTATTTATTTATTTTTATTGCAAATTTTGTTGTCAAGTGTGTTTTTGTTTCACAAGCTAAACAAAAAAAATAACAAGAAAATGACAGAGATAGACATATCCACCTCACATAGACATCCATAAACATTAATCCATTTAAAAGTGCTCTCCATTTGAATTTAAAAGATGTTGTTTTAACACAGCTTTGAACATGTGTAAAGATTTGACAGATCTAATAGATTGAGGGAGGTCATTCCACAATTTAGGGCCTGCTCAAGAAAAAGCTCTGTCACCTCTATGTTTATATTTTGTCCTGGTAGTGCACAGCAGATGTTGATTTTCTGATCTCAGGGATCTAGAGGGGGTGTAGATTGCAACCAAACCGGACAAATACACAGGAGCTAGATTGTGCAAGGCCTTAAAGACAAGTACAAGGATTTTATAAATAATTCTAAGTCGTACTGGCAGCCACTTTAACCCTCTGGAGTCTAAGGGTATTTTTGGGGCCTGGAGAAGTTTTGTCATGCCCTGACATTTGTGCTTTTTTTCAGTTTCTTATAAATATCTAAATGGCTAAAGTCTAATCTCACTGTAATCAGCACAAACTAGGCTATAATAATATGTGAGCAGCATGTATGTACATGATTGTGTTTTTGAGAAAAAAAATGTTATGCGTGGTTAGTGAAAAACTAAAAATGTTAAATCACTTGAAAAAGGCATAAAACACATACAGAAATTGGTTCCCAGGAATTTTGAGAACTGGAGCTTGTAGCCTAGAATTTTTTTTTTCTAAAATGATGTGAAAAATCATCTTGTTTACTCACTTACAGAAAACAATATATTAATTTAAATTTTCTGAGATACTTTTTGTTGGTAAAAGTCATATGCGAGTAGGCGTCAACTATCATGAATTCACACCTGAGAAGACAAAGACCTGCATAATGAGCTGCATAATGAGCCATTCAGTCAGCTGTGTCACTGAGAGGGATGAGTTACAAGAAAGAATGTGAGGACAAAATAAATGTATATAATTTTATGTTTGTAGTTTATTTAGAATATATTTAATTATCCCCACAACATAATTTAATATTCACTTGTGAGTGCAGTTAAACAGTTTATTAGGAAAAATCAAAGCTGACTTTCAAACTGAATTTTTTTGCATCATTACTCCAGTCACACAATCCTTCAGAAATCCTTTTAACAATCTTATTTTCTACAAAAAAAAAAAACATTTATTGTTATTATTATCATCATCATTATTATTATTATTATTATTATTATTATTATTAATGTTGAAAAGAGCTGAGAATATTTTTTTTTAGGTATTTTAGGGGGGATAAATTGAAAGAACAGCAATGATTGTTACATTTGCTACAGTTACATTTATTGTTACATTTATATTATTTACATCAAGCTTTTGAATGGTATAGTAGTGTATATTGTTATTGAAGCTTCATAATATTTCACTTGATTATACATTTAGTCAGGCATTATAGTTTGGAAAAAGTCTTTGGAAAAAGTCTAACTAGTAAAATGTTTACACGTTATGTGTAAAAACTAGTACAAGTATATAAATAAATAAAAAGAGACTTACTCATGTTTATGAACTCTGCTGAATAAAGTGCTTCATTCTTTTTTCTGAGGAAATCCAAATCTCAAATCCTCAACCACATCACATCTTTTTGGGGTGAATTATGTCTTATTCCTCTCATCGCGAAGCAAACAGTAAAATAAAAAAAACTTGAAGAACAGTCTCGCTGCGTTGTCTTCTGTTGTGTGGGCGTATTCAAAAGCCGCGCGCTTCAGTGAAACATTTGAATCTCAAAAGCGCGGAGCCTGCGCGGGGGCGTGGTCGCATTAGAAGATAATGAAGGGAGACGTGAAAAACGGACATCGCGTTGTTTTCATATGGATTACTTTATCACAGAATATTTGTTTTCGGCAGCACTTGTTTAGTTTAAAAGTAGACATGTCAGGCTTTCTATAGATATCTCTCTCATGTCTCTTCGTTGAGTATTCACGGAGTTACAGTTCATTTTAATGACGCATTTGTATCTGAAGATCAGCGCAGACAAAGGCTGCAGACAGCACTCCTTGTTTGTTATCTTTATTTTCTAAGTGCACAAAGTTTTTGTTTGTATTATGTCTGTATACAAAAAAAAGTAGACCCTTTACAGATTCGATTGATGTATTGCACTTATCTGTACGATCAAAACTGAAAGTGTAATTTAAGTTCTTTTCGGGGTTATCAGGAGAAAATACCCCAAAACGCGTATACGCGTTAATCGACTCCAGAGGGTTAATGAAATTAATAAAGGAGTCACAGATTCATATTTCTTTGCAGACTTGATCATTTTTGCAGCAGCATTTTGGATTTTCTGTAAACGCATAAGAGCTCGAACATCAACTCCATAATAAAGGGAATTACAGTAATCCATTCGAGAAAAGACAATGGACGTAATTGCTCTCTCAAAATCTGAACTAGATAGAAATGGTTTAGTCTTAGCTAACAGACGTAAATTAAAAAAACAAGATCTCACCACAGTGTTAATTTGTCTGTCCAACTTTAAATCACTATCCAGAACAAATCCCAAATTTTTTACATTAGATTTAACAAAACCAGTCAAAGAAGTTGCATTCAAGCACTGCAGCACCTCATTCTTTCTAGGGCCAAACACAATAACATCGGTTTTATTTACATTAAGCTTTAAAAAATTTGCAGCCATCCAATCCTTAACATAGTGTCAGCATGCTAATAAAGTGTCAAGTGAGTTTGAATTCAACTCACTCATAGGCAAATAAATCTGCGTATCATCAGCGTAGCAATGGAATGACACTTTATATTTGCGAAAAATAGCCCCTGAAGGTAGCATATAAAGGGAGAACAGAATTGGAGCAAGAACTGAACCTGTGGGACTCCCCAAGGAAGATGTAATCTTGAAGATTTACAGCCCCCAATATTAACAGAAAAAAAATCTATCCGTGAGATACGATTTAAACCATTTGAGAACATTACCTTTTAGGCCAACCCAGTGTTCTCTAGGCGGTTGATCAAAATCTCATGGTCCACCATATCAAACGCTGCACTAAGGTCAAGCAGAATTAAAATAACATTATCGCCATTATCCAGTGAAACAAAGATGTTATTTAACACTTTGACCAACACTGTCTCAGTGCTGTGGCAGGACTTAAAGCCCGACTGAAATGGCTCACTAACTGAATTCACAGTGATATGTGCTTGTAGCTGCCTAAATACCACTTTTTCTAAAACCTTGGCTAAAAAAGGTAAATTTGAGATCGGTCTAAAATTATTTGGATCCTCTATTGCCAAATTAGGCCTCTTTAATAATGGCAGAACTGTAGCATGCTTAAAAACTGCTGGACAGGTGCCCTGGCTAAGGCATTTATTAGTCAGATTCAACACCGTAGTCCCAACACTAGCAAAAAACTGCTTAAAAAAGATGAGGTGACAAAACATCACTTTTAGATGACGAAGGCTTAAGATGTACAACAATATCCGCCAAAGCTGGAAGGGTAATGAGATCGAATTCTCTCCATTCTGTGCTACAAGGCACAGCCAGGTCAAAAGACGGAGTCACCGGTAGTTTCGGTATTGTAGAATATAGACCAACAATTTTATCATTAAAAAAATTCAAAAAGTCTTCACAATTCAGGATAGAGGGATCTGGATACCTAGTTTGCCTAGGGTTAATAACTGAATTTATAATCTTGAATGAAATTTTAGGTTCATTCACATGTTGCGTGATAACATTCGAGTAATACTTATGTTTAGCATCTCTAGAGGCCTTCTGAAATGTCTGTAACGATTCTCTGAATATCTCATAATGGACCTGCAGTATGTTTTTTCCACCTCCTCTCAGCTTGTCGAGCATGTTGTCTAACTGCTCACATTTTTATTTCCTGGACGTTTAAATTTGGTGGCTATGCGATTTTGTTTTATTCAGTTCTCTGCCATCTGTATTTGCTAAGTAGCTTTTAATAGGTTAATTCACTCAGAACACATTTTTCATTCCACTGCTGTACTTTTCCATTGTATTTCAATGTAATGCACTACTCGACGTCGTGAATGCTGCGCTCTCATCTCAGGTCTTTAGCAGCTCATCGCGCAAAATTCACGTGCAGGGTGAATTAGGTGAGATAGGGTGACAATCACCCTCAGGATTTGAGTGAGCCAATGAGGAATGGTACCTTTTTTCACCTCAGCCGCCCCCTCATCAGTGCTGCGCTGGTGCCGGCTCAGATAGGGTGACAATCACCCTCAGGATTTGAGTGAGCCAATGAGGAATGGTACCTTTTGGAGGGAAGTTTTACAACTCTTTGTGACTAGTATGGTGTCTTGTATATGAAATTAGATTGGGGAAGAATCTTTAAGATTCTTATAAAACTAATGTGTTGCATAGGCATCAACATATATTATACACTCTCATTTAGATCATGAAAATATGAACTCATAGATACCAAACATCATATAGATGAGGTTATATTAACTAGTTATCCATCATAAGCATGCATAAAACACATACAATACACAAAAGACAATATACAAGAACAGTAACAGCATACACAATGCCCTAAAGTATAAAGGTTTTTCTATGAATTAATTAGAGAAGAGTCCCTTTTTTATGTGCATTATGTGTCTGTTTTTGAGAGACTTGAGTTAAGAGTTGCTTTGCACATTCCTGGGCGTCGTAAACCTAGTGTTATCAGATAGTTTGCCTTTGGTTGCTATGGAACCAGAGGCCTGTTCTGCCTTTTTTGAGGTGATAGTTGTTTTTTTTTGGGGGGGTGGTATATAGACTTTTTTTTTATGTGGGGGGGTTTTATATTTTTTTTTTTATATATAAAATATTTTTGTGTGTGTTTTTTGCAAATGCTACATATTACAGTAACTAAGTTAATAATTACTGTATTATTATACTATTACAGTAACTAATAGTTACTAGTTACTGCCCAACACTGGTCTTTTATTGTCATCAGGCGTCAGTTATGCGGTAATGCGCTATGGAATTATTGCGGAGCAAATTAATTGTAATATTAATTTAATAATAAAAGCAACCTAATAGTAATAGTAATATGCCTAATAATAATAATGTAACAAGCCTACATTAATTGGAAATGCCAAATACTCTTGATATTGCCAATATTTGATGCTTTTGACAATCTCTCTGGTTATTGTCCAAACATGATCTTTCAACCACTTTCTTTATTGCCCACAGGAGGGCTTGCGATATATATGCAAATGAAAAGCAGAGGTGTAAAAAGTACTCAACAATTTTACTCAAGCGAAAGTACAGATACTCAGTGAAAATTTTACTCAATTAACCCTTTGATGCACAAGATATGAAAACCCCTTCTAATGCACAACATGGATCTAAAATGACCCGTATTCATTTCCTATGTTATTTTATACTCCGCTGGGAATTTTATTGTTTTATCTTTTTAAATCATTTTGTTTCAGCATTTAATATTCCCTGGGCTAAAAATTCCTTGATCCATGAATATTCAAAATATATTTTTACAATGATCACAAATATATAAATATATATATATATATATATATATATATATATATATATATATATATATATATATATATATATATATATATATATATATATATATATATATAATAGGTTTTTGTTACTACATCACTTTTATACATATGGGTCAAAAATGACCCATCTATGCAAGCATGATAAAACAGAAGAATAAAGATACTTTGTTATTTATTATTGTGATTTATTTTTTGCCACTTTGTCTGTAGTGCAACTCTAGTGAACTGTAGTAAATGTGACCGAATAGATGAACATCAAACTAACAAAATAAAATCACACAGGTACAGTGCCATCTCAAATTGCCATCTGAGTGCTAACATGCCTCACAAATGACAAGTACAGGTTTGTGCACCTTGTAAACCGGCCTGACACTTAACACCAGATCCTGCACCTCTTCCTTTTCGATTGACCCTTGGTGACTGTGAAGACTTTGAATTTATTTTTATTTTTTTAACACATCTTCCCTTGCCTCTGTAATATAGTTTTGAAGGTGAGGTATGTTCTCCAAGCACCTCTTCATATGTGTCATGACAAGCTCCTTGACCAGCTCCTTGATGAATAGATGTCATGCATTGGTCACACGAGGTGTTGTGTAGTGAAGTTGGTGTAGGCCAGAGGTGGTCAGTGTCAGTCCTGGAGACCCACAGTCCTGCAGAGTTTTGCTTCAACCTTAATAAAAACTCACCTTCCTCTAGCTTTCAACACTTAGACCTTGTTTAGCTTGTTCAGGTGTGTTTGATTAGGGTTGGCGCTGAACTCTACAGGACTGTGGCTCTCCAGGACTGCCCCTGGTGTAGGCAACAACGGTGGTAACCAGCACATTGCACCACAACACCATGGGTCACCTCCATGTTCTCCGCTTACATGAGTACGTGCAAACCATTTCCGAGTTTCCTTTGTAGAGAACTCATCAGAGGAGTCTTCAATGACATCAAATGAGTCTTCTTCATCTAGGAGAGCTGGATTCACGCCCACAATTCGGTGGAAGTCGTGGCCTAGTGGTTAGAGAGTTTAACTCCTAACTCTAAGGTTGTGGGTTCAAGTCTCGGGCCGGCAATACCAAGACTGAGGTGCCCTTGAGCAAAGCACCGAACCCCCAACTGCTCCCCGGGCGCTGCAGCATAAATGGCTGCCCACTGCTCTGGGTGTGTGTTCAGAGTGTGTGTGTGTGTGTTCACTGCTGTGTGTGTGCACTTTGGATGGGTTAAATGCAGAGCACATATTCTGAGTATGGGTCACAATACTTGGCTGTATGTCACATCACTCACTTCACAACTCCAGACTGACCCTGTGGCACATAGTCTAGGTCAGGGGTGGTGAACTCTGGTCCTGGAGAGCCACAGCCCTGCAGAGTTCAGCTCCAACCCTAATTAAAACTCACGTGCCAGTAGCTTTCTAGTAACCGTTCAGACCTTGATTAGCTTGTTCAGGCGTGTTTGATTAGGGTTGAAGCAAAACTCTGCAGGGCTGCGGCTCTCCAAGACCGACATTCACCACCCCGGTCTAGGTCAACAGCATCAGATATTTCAGACTCTGAATCAGGACTAACAGCCAAACTAACACTCTGGATAAAGAGTGCACAACAAGCAGTTGATCATATACTGATTATATATTATCACTGTCAGACAGAAACCTTGTACGTCCAAAACCATTACTTTTCAGAAACACTGACAGACTTAAAGGGTGACCAATATTATTGATTTATGCCAAAAAATTAAATAGTCTGGAGTAATTCAGAAACATTACAGACATCAGTTTACAGTCAGCAAAAAAAAATAACTATAACTATAAAATTATAAAATTAAGCTAATTCATATTCACAAAATAAGATTTTCAAATGAATATCCAAACTTACATTCACAAAATATGATTAAAAAAATGAAAAACAATTGGAAGATGCATAAGTATGCTTGCACGGTATTAAATGTTTCTGTATTCAGTGTTTCTGTGAATTGATTGTGCAATCTGCATTTCCAAATAGTCATGTATATATATAAGTAGCATTGGGTTTATGCGTGTGTGAATAGACAAACTGTCAGTGTTTATTAGATTAGATTAGATTAGATTCAACTTTATTGTCACTGCACATGTAAGGTACAAGGCAATGAAATGCAGTTAGCATCTAACCAGAAGTGCAATAAGCAGTAAGTACAGAATATACAAGGTCTACAAAATGTACAATATCTATACAGATAAGTATTATGGACATAATTTACAGATGTTAAATACTATCAGCATGATATACAGATAGGTGTACTATGAACATACTATACAGATGGATTATGTGAAAGTGTATGTACACTATAGGCAGAACTATGAACATATGAACATAATTTACACTACTGCAATGGACAGTAAAGTGCATAGAAAATATTTCAGTGTGCAAATGGATCATTCAGTATTCTGGATGAACAGACAGTGGTGCAAGTAATAGCAAGTTTACCGTTTTTTTGCTTGTTGTAAATAAATAAATAAATAAATAAATAAATCGGTCAGATGTAGTGATGAAGTGGGGAAGGAGTCTGTGTGTATGGTTTGGGGGGTGTCAGAGGGCAGAGTTCAGCAAGGAGACAGCTGTAGGGAAAAAGCAGTGCTTTGCGGTCAGCCACTGAGCAGTTCCCATACCAGACTGTAATACAACTGGTCATATGCTTGTACTTTATGAATGACATTATGCTTGTACTTGCTAGTTGGACATCAGGATGCAGTGTTAAATTATTACACACTTTTCCCTGCATTTTTTTTTTTTTAGCATTACTGTAAACACCTTTGGTGTGACATCTTCATTTGTGTTCTTTCCTTCAATTATAGAATCTCTCATTATATAGGCCTACTAATTTCTTAATGTATTCAACATTCATATACTTTTAATTTTATGTAATTTCACTGTTACTGTGTATTTATTTATGTATATATGCATGTACGTATATGCTTGGTTACATAACAGATGTATAATGTATGCTGGTAAAATGAAGATTCAAATACAGATTTCTGGCATGAAAGTCTAGATGGCACAGTCCGATACGTCTAGTTCAATCTGACCTGGTGACATCATTATCACATGGCAGATGATTGGTTCTCTCCTGGTAACCAAAAAGCTTACTGCTCAATACTCAAATACCTGGCATTTGTTTGCCATAGCAGTTTGCAGCTTGCTTCAAAAACCCTCCACTTTCCCCAGCTCCACCTGTATAGATCTGCTATGAGGTGATTCATGTATGCTATATGGGGGTTATTCATATGTGTTATATGTGCAGCAGCATGTTGTGGATGTATTGGCAGTAGCAAATCTCGGTACATGATCTGCAACAGTAGCAGCAGCAGCAGTGTAGCAGATCTATTCCACCAAGACCAAACACAGTAACATTGTCCTGTACATTACCATGCCAGTCCCTCCGAGAGTTGTCATGACAGAACTAAGATTATTCAATAAAAATCAATGTAATTATTTTACCATCATTTCATCTGCTTTCTGCTTTTCATCTCTACATCTTTTAACTAGTAGAAGAGTTCAATAATTGATGATTAATCAATAATAATTGATAAAAACAAACTTTCGTTATGTCGAGATAACAAGAAAATTAAGTCGTTATAACGAGAAAACGACTTTCGTTATGTCGAGATAACGAGAAAATTAAGTCGTTATAACGAGAAAACAAAAAGGAAAAAAATTATAATGGATGGCCGCTTAGAACTTCCGTATCTTTCAGTGAACTCAACTGAATTAAGTTCAGAGTACTCATAACTGTTAGTTTTAAAACTTAAATGGTTTAAGGCAATCGGTTTACTCAAACAGTTTGAGTTAAGTTACTTGTCGGGTTTTACAGTGTAGGAAAACACAATCATCACTGCACTGCTCGTTTAAGAATAAATAAATGATCAGATTTTTTCTTATATTGTGATACATTCTGATTAATTTAAGGGCAGTTCAAGATCAAACATTTCCCAGTCTGACCATTGTGTTATTTGGAAATTCTCTGCCAGTCCAATCTGGACATGAAAACCTTCTATTAGCTTCTACTAGGATTTCAGCTGATTTTAGCTGCCATATATATATTTGTGGATAGAAATAGGCCTTAATGATATATCCGTTAGAAATTTTATAATATAGAATAAGAAATCTAGGTTGTTTAATATTAGTTGTTTTAATTTATTGTAATTTATTATTATTTTTATATTTCTTAAGGTGAACCTTCAATCAATAAAGAAACAAGAGAGCACTCCATGACAGATATGAAAGAAACACACATGGTAAGTTATGTGTACATTTATTATGTGACTAGTGTTAACTTAAATTGTTTTAATGGTAAAAATGTTCAATAACATATTATAACAACATGTAAAAATGTTTTACTTGTGTGGATTTGGGGAGGGCTGTGGGGTGCTGTCATGGTCAACAGCTGACAAGAGAAAGTTATAAAGAATTTAAAGTTAATAATTCATCTATGTATGTACGTATATGCTTGGTTACATAACAGATGTATAATGTATGCTGGTAAAATGAAGATTCAAATACAGAGTTCTGGCATGAAAGTCTCGATGGCACAGTCCGATATGTCAAGTTCATTCTGACCTAGTGACATCATAGTCACATGGCAGCTGATTGGTTCTCTCCTGGTAGCCAATGAGCTTACTGCTCAATACTCAAATACCTGGCATTTGTTTGCCATAGCAGTTTGCAGCTTGGTTCAGAAACCCTCCACTTTCTAATCTGCTAATTACAGAGAAGCCAAGTAGTCCAATTAGACCCTGCTGGTAGATGCCATGTGTGAATAGATGAACTGTCAGTGTTTATGGATGACATTATGCTTGTACTTGCTAGTTGGACATCAGGATGCAGTGTTAATTTATTACACACTTTTCCCTGCATTTTTTTTTTTTAGCATTACTGTAAACACCTTTAGTGTGACATCTTTTGTGTTCTTTCCTTCAATTATAGAATCTCTCATTATATTGGCCTACTAATTTCTTAATATATTCAACATTCATATACTTTTAATTTTATATAATTTCACTGTTACTGCGTACTTATTTATGTATATATGTATGTACATATGTGCTTGGTTAAGTAACAGATGTAGAATGTATGCTGGTAAAATGAAGATGAAATTGAAGGGTGAGATTCAAATACAGATTTCTGGCATGAAAGTCTAGATGGCACAGTCTGATACGTCTAGTTCAATCTGACCTGGTGACATCATTATCACATGGCAGATGATTGGTTCTCTCCTGGTAACCAAAAAGCTTACTGCTCAATACTCAAATACCTGGCATTTGTTTGCCATAGCAGTTTGCAGCTTGCTTCAGAAACCCTCCACTTTCCCCAGCTCCACCTGTATAGATCTGCTATGAGGTGATTCATGTATGCTATATGGGGGTTATTCATATGTGTTATATGTGCAGCAGTATTTCTTACGTGCTTACAGCAGCATGTTGTGGATGTACTGGCAGTAGCAAATCTCGGTACATGATCTGCAACAGTAGAAGCAGCAGCAGTGTAGCAGATCTATTCCACCAAGACCAAACACAGTAACATTGTCATGTACATTACCATGCCAGTCCCTCCGAGAGTTCTCACGACAGAACTAAGATTATTCAATAAAAATCAATGTAATTATTTTACCATCATTTCATCTGCTTTCTGCTTTTCATCTCTACATCTTTTAACTAGTAGAAGAGTTAAAAAGTATTGCTTTGAATATCAGACTAAAATCTGGTGTGTCAGGTTTAGTGAAGATTATTGAACCTGTTTTTTGGTATTTACAATAAAATAAATTGCTGGTTTATAAGAGAAGTCACAGACAATTTTCTGACAATCTTCCAATTAATGTAAGAACATTATATATATATATATATATATATATATATATATATATATATATATATATATATATATATATATTTATAACATAATAGACACGCACACACACACACACACACACACACACACACACACACATATATATATATATATATATATATATATTATGTTTTATTTAATTTTTTCCATCCTATTTTCTTGCCAACTCTCTTTACCTTTTCTGACCCACTTCAGGTCTTAAAGTCTCTACTAATGAGCTGATGAGTTGAATCGAGTGTGTTAAATACGGGAAACAGTCCTGCGGTGCTCCAGGACAGTTTTGAAAACCATTGCATTTCAGAGACTTTAATGTATCTATCTACTCTAAGCCACACAGAATTCAGTCTGTTCTGAGGGCGAAAAATGGTTTACCAAATAAAGTAGCCACTGAGTGTACATACTCTTGCATACTTGCAAGAACTTAGATCATGATTACAAGAAATGGACATTATGTTTATCTTTATAGGATAAAGGAAAGCCGGTAGATGAGAACAACTTCAAACCTGTTGTCAATGCAGAAATGATCAAGACAACTGTACCACCTGATTCATCATGCAGTGACATGGGTAGGAAAACACAATCATCACTGCACTGCTCGTTTAAGAATAAATAAATGATCAGATTTGTTCTTAAATTATGAAACATTCTGATGAATTTAAGGGCAGTTCAAGATCACACATTTCCCAGTCTGACCATTGTGTTATTTGGAAATTCTCTGCCAGTCCAATCTGGACATGAAAACCTTCTATTAGGTTCTACTAGGATTTCAGCTGATTTTAGCTGCCATATATATATTTGTGGATAGAAATAGGCCTTAATGATATATCCGTTAGAAATGTTAAATGTTTGAAAAATGACAGGAAAAAAAAACACTACTATAATATAGAATAAGAAATCTAAGTGGTTTAAAAATCATTCATGTAATTTATTATTATTTTTATATTTCTTAGGTGAACCTTCAATCAATAAAGAAACAAGAGAGCAGTCAATGACAGAGACGAAAGAAACACACATGGTAAGTTATTTGTACATTTATTATGTAACTAGTATTTACTAAAATTTTTTAATGGTAAAAATATTTAATAACATATTATAACAACAGGCTGGTAGCTGTCATGGTCAACAGCTGACAAGAGAAAGTTATAAAGAATTTAAAGTTAATAATTAATCTAATCTGCTAATTACAGAGAAGCCAAGTAGTCCAATTAGACCCTGCTGGTAGATGCCATTACTATGTTGTCTTGATTCAAAATGCATCTTTCTTAATTTATTGAATTTAAAAAGGTTCAGTACTTTAGAACTACTGATAATAATAGTAATTATCACACAAAAAAAAAATGTTTCTTATATTGGCAGACTATATGGCTGCTTCTTTTAATTCATAATGTTTGGTGATTTAGGAAAAATAATTCTAAATGAAAGAAAGAAAGAAAGAAAGAAAGAAAGAAAGAAAGAAAGAAAGAAAGAAAGAAAGAAAGAAAGAAAGCCTTTCCTATGTTCCTCAAATTACTTTTCCCCAGAAATCACATGTGGTATTATGTGTAACAAAATATTAATGTTTATTTTTTTTTTTGTTTTTTTTGTTTTAAAATTAATTACTACCAGACTTGCAAGATGTATGTAATGCTGTGGGTTTATTACAGATATAATGTCTAAAACAATTTAACTATTTCTGACATAAGGATACAAATAATGCAAAATATGCATCTAAAATGCATCATCCCTTGTCAGCTTTTGTCAGATGGAAAGCATTTTGTATAAGACCACTGTTCTAGACTCTAAGACAAAATTGTGCAAGTTAATACTGAATTGAGCCTGGAAGGCAACTGTTCCACATACTGTCTAAAACCAAAATGTGAATAAATTAAAAAATAATAATACAACCTATCATAAAATGATCTACAATTCCTTTCTGCCTGAAAGGTTTGGTTTTCACCATGGGGCATGAATAATTAAATTTTCACTGTTTTCACGTTGTATTTACATTCTTTTATGGTTGATTTTGTCATTACGTTTTGTAACTTACTGTTTTGTGATATCTGGAGTTCTTTTTCTTCTTTCATTGTGTATGGTGTACCAAGTATCGAGGTCTCTGTGTTTATTTGTGTAATAATTATATTGAGTGGACATATTATCTTCAAAGGACAATAAGCTGTCTACTTGCTTACTTACAGTACATGTTAAGAAGTGAACCACATGCTTTAATAGCATAGTTGTTTTCCAGTGCTACGTTGTTAGAGTAAATTTTATGAACTGTAACTGAGGGAAATGTACTTGAGCATTACATTTAACAAAATAACTAAGTAGATATTACTCATCAAACTCTAACTGGCCATGTTAAATTTACTAAATTTGCTAAATTTACCAAACTTATTTAAGTAGATTTTACTAAATTCAATACATAAATTTTACTTGAAATGTATGCAAAAACTAGCAAAATAAAAATAAAGTAAATATACTTTTTTTTTTCAGTGTAGTAATGATAATAATAATAATAATAATAATAAATAAATAAATAAATAAGACAGAGGCTGCACATAAATTAACATACTAGTCTTTCTTTCACAGGGACCTGCAGAAGAGCTTAGAACAGAAACAAAGAAACCAGATCAAACAGAAACCGAAAAAGAAATGATTACAGGCTCAAAAATACTCTTTGACAGACTTCATCTTAAAAGAAGCAAGGATCATAAACTGACAGCTGCAGATGTTCTTCAGATAAGTAAACATTCATTACAGTCCAATGAGTCTTGTGCTGAAGAGGAGCTGATTCAAACTTTCATACAAAAACTACTGATGATGGATTACAGAGCAAGATACATTACTGTTAGAGATCCCACTGAACAAGATCAGATACAAGAAAGACATAATGACTCATCTCAATGTGAGTGTGACATTTTCGAATAAATGTTTATGTCTAATGAAGAAACAAATCAATCTGGGCAAATTCACTCGATGGATGTCCAGATGGCTGTGTTTCATTGTGCTGATGGTTTGCTGAAGCAGCTGATGGTGACTAAACTGTCCCAGTGTCAGTACGCTCTGCCTCTGCTTGTTCCTGATCCAGACAGACAACAGATTGAGTTTCCTCTCTGGACATTTAGACAAATCCACAAGAGCTGGAAGAGTAGAAACACCAACAATGAAATCATCAGTCAAACCCAGCCCATCTACAAGGCAGAAACTCCAATGGTGTTTTTCTTCAGGTTTGGCTCTGTGTCTTCATCCAAGTCTCAGCTGATGAACAGTCTGATCAATGAGAAACACAACACATTCTTCCACAGGAACTGCCCAGGCAGCAGCAGAACCAGAGTCCTGATGGACGGAGTGGTGGAGATCGCCTGGTACTGCCCCTCTGGAACAAATGATGATAAATTCACTGAGTGTGTAGCGTTCTGTAATCTACACGGTGATGCAGGAGACCATGAGAAACAGCTGCAGATCCTTACTGAAATGGCCTCAGTCAATGTTGTTCTTCTACCACAACTTCAGAAGAATGATGAAAGAATGATAAAGGTTCAAGAACTCTACAAGGACTCAAAGCCACTCATTTTTCTTCTTACCGAGAAAGCTTCAACTCTCATTAAGACATGGCAAGGAAAATACAATATTGGTCTGAAAGACAGAAATCAGTCAGATGTATCTGAAGAACTCAGAAGAGCTATAAATGTTTGTCTCTCAGAATCATCTTCCACTTTCAGACTTGAAGATGTGTCCAAACACTCAGACATCAGAGTAGATGTGGAAGATGATGAGGATGACTGCAGGAGAGGAAGAGAAGCAGCACAGCATATGATGAGTTTACTGGAGAAGAAAGAGCTTACGGAAATCAAAGAATCATTTCTGCCCCATCAGGGGAAACTGTGGCATCAGTGGAGTCAGAAGAACAAAGAGCTACATCGACCTCAAGGAGATGATCTAGAAATGGTCACCAGTAGAAAACACACAGAAATTAAGAAACTCCGTCAACAGCAGCATGAATCAGACATCAGTGAGTTTATGAAGGTCTTTATTGAAGAAATGAACTCAGATGCTGCAAATAAGATTTTTTTCCCCAAATGGCTCAGAATCATCCTGGATGAATATACATCAGGTGATCTTTCTGCTCTACATCACAAGTATAATGAAAAGTGGTCAACAGTATTACAACTGAAGGAGAAGCATGATAAATCTGAACAACTCAAAGCTGAACAAACTAAGCTTGAGAAAATATCTGAAGAACTTCAAAATGCAACCTTTGGTTTGGAGCACATCATGAGGGAGATCGGTCAGATCTATGAATCATGTTCATCTGTGAAGAAGAACAAGAAAGACCTGAAAGACTTCTCTTCTCTCGCGAGTCTCGCAGCAGAGATGATGATTTCTGGATCTCCACTGGAACTGATGGATGGGGATGCTTGTCATGTTCCTGTGATCTGGATCTCTGCTGTTCTAGATGAACTCAGCAAGAAACTGGGAGACCTGAGAGTATTTGTGTTGTCAGTTTTAGGGATTCAGAGCTCTGGGAAATCCACCATGCTGAATGCCATGTTCGGACTTGAGTTTGCCGTCAGTGCTGGCAGGTGCACCAGAGGAGCTTTCATGCAGCTGGTCAGAGTCTCAGACGAGATGAAAACAGAGCTGAAGTTTGACTACATTCTGGTTGTCGATACGGAGGGTCTTCGTGCTCTAGAACTGGCTGGAAGATCAACAAGACACCATGACAATGAACTGGCCACATTTGTTGTAGGTCTGGGAAATCTGACCTTGATCAACATCTTTGGAGAAAACCCATCTGAGATGCAGGACATTCTTCAGATTGTTGTTCAAGCCTTCCTGAGGATGAAGGAGGTCAGACTGAATCCCAGCTGTGTGTTTGTGCATCAGAATGTTTCAGAAATCACAGCTGGAGAGAAAAACATGGAGGGAAGGAGACGACTGCAGGAGACACTGGATGAGATGACTAAACTGGCTGCTAAAGAAGAAGTCTGTGATGTTGAACGTTTCAGTGACGTCATTAGATTCGATATAAAGAATGATGTGAAGTATTTTGCTCAGCTCTGGGAGGGCAGCCCACCCATGGCTCCACCAAACCCAAACTACTGTGAGAACATTCAAGACCTGAAGAAAACTATTATGTCTCATGCCTCAAAATCAGATGGAACAAGACTGAAAGACTTGAAAGTTCGTATTAATGATCTCTGGGAGGCTTTACTGAATGAACGATTTGTCTTCAGCTTCAGAAATTCTCTGGAGATTTCAGCCTACAGGAAACTGGAGACTGAATACAGCAAGTGGTCCTGGAAGCTTCGCAGTGCCATGCTGGAAACTGAGAACAAACTTCACAACAAAATAGAAAATGAAGCGATTAACGAGGTTAAAGAAACTGATCTGCACAAAGAGTTGAAGAAGACAAGTGAAGAAGTGAAAAAAACAGTGTCAGAATTCTTTGAGAAAGACGCAGATGCAAATATACTGATTCAGTGGAAAACATCATTTGACATTAAAATCAAAGAGCTACAGGAAAGCATTGTAAGAGAAACAAAGAGGAAATTAAATGAGATTCTTAATCAGCGAGACCTGAAGAAAGAGATTGAGGCTCAGAGGACACGTCATGAAAACACTCTCTTTGAAAAGAGCAAAGAACTTGCCTTAAAACACAAAGACAAAGCAAATGATGAAGAAACACTAAAGAAAGAGTTTGATTTAGTTTGGGAACAAAGTGTGGAGAAGATTATCAAAGACACTCCTCCAATCAAAGACATTGACATAATGAGAGATATGAGAGAGATCCTCAGTTACAACTATGAAAGTATCAAAGCAGACCCCCGGAAGAACAGCAGGGATATTTTATCTGTGCAGAGTTATTCAGATTATGTACAGTTAAAGAAATCAAGTGAATTTTTCACAGAAGCCTGCAGAGTAGTTAAAAATCTGCTGGGTTACAGTCTCTCTAAGGAGGATGAAGCCCAAATAAGATCATTAGTCAGTGATGTTGTTCAGCAGACTGACAAAATGGTTCAGTCATTTAACATCTCAAAGATGGGCTACAACATCAGCTACATCCAACAACTCATAGATTACATCAAAGCAAGAGTACTTCAACATCAGGAAGGACATGTTAAATATGTGTTAAAAAATGAATTCTTCATGGATTTGGTTCTTTCCATCTGTAAGAGAGCAGATAATATGATCGCTAACCAACACAGCATGTTCAAAGATGCCAATGATCCTGAAATATATGTTAAGAAGAAGAAAGAAGAGTATTATAGTATTTTCCAGAAATACTGTCAAGGGGCAAAATCAGCTGCCATTTTTGGTGAGATCATCTGTCAGAAACTCAAAGAACCCATTGAACAGAGTGTATACAAGAAGACTGCCAGAGATATGGCAAGTGAAATTAGATCAAACTGTCCATCACTGAATGGAAACAGGTCAAATCTTGAGAAACACATCCTGAAGACACTGGCAGAAGAGGAGAATTTTTACAAATACATGGACTACATTCATAATACCAGAGATCATTTCAGTGCTTTCATCAGATATGAAGTCAGTCACTACATCACTGATCAGTTTGATGTCCGTGTTTTACCCAAGATGAGGAAGAACATTAAACACCTGGAGCAGAAGATCATGGAAGCAGCACATGTATCTACTGAACATGTTCAAGAGAACAGAGGAGATGAATCTACTGAGCAAGTTCAAGAGAACAGAGGAGATGCTGGTTTGTGGTTGAAGAGATTCACACAGCATCTCTCAGATGAGCTGATCTTCTCTGAAAAAGATCTCAGTGGAGTTGCACATGATGATGATGATTGCAACCTCCTAGAAGATGTGATAAAGAGAGAACTTCCTGCTATAATGTCAGACATCAGCAGTAGATTCAAAACAAATACTTTTCCAGCAAAATTGGACCTTAAGTTCAGGCCAGATCAGCTTCTGATTGATGACTTATGTCAGTGCTGTTGGGTTCAGTGTCCATTCTGTGGAGCCATCTGCACAAACACCATAGAAAACCATGATGAAAAACACAGTGCTGTTTTCCATGCAGTGGACGGAGTAAATGGGACTTTGTACAAGGATACAACAAACTTGTCTGTTTGGATCTGCACAACATCAGTGGCAAAAAAGAGTAATCGATCTTTTTATCTCAGGAAAAGTAATAAAACATTCCTATACAGTGATTACAAAAATGCAGGAGTAGATTTTGCTAAGTGGAGCATCACCCCTGATAACTCTGAACTGCCCTACTGGAAGTGGTTTGTGTGGAGATTCAAGAGAGATCTTGAACAATTCTACAGTAAGACATTTGATGGTAGTGGTAAGATCCCACCTGAATGGACAAATCTCTCAAAACAGGATGCTATTGAGAGTTTGGAAAATAAATACAACTAATTTAACAAGTAAAGTAATTTTGTTTAGGTCTAGACCTATCATATGTGATATAGAGAACATAGATTGAAATGATTTTGATCATGACTTGACTTCTGAAATCATTTAAACCTCAGCAATAGAGCCTTGTTTTAGTCTCCTTTGTCTTGCCCATTTCAAAAGCAAAAGCATTGAAACATAACTATCGTTTTGTTCTTGTTTTTATTTATGTATTATTTTAATGAGTGAGGTGTATATAGTTGAATTTTTTTCAGTTGTTTTTTTTTTAGACGTTTATTTTATGATTAGTTTTTTTCTGATTAGTGGTTTTCTGATTACAGGAATATGATAATGCATTTGTTACTGAAATAAAATAAATTATATGTTACTCCCAACCCTGCATGTGACACATAGTTAATATAAGTTCTGAATAAATGTCTGTCACTTCAAATCTGTGTTTCTGTTTAATATTCAGATCACATCCATTTTCAACACACAGTTTAGTGGACTGAAACCTACAGTACATATTCAAAATCAATGTTACTTCCTATGTTTAAGTGACCGTACTATGAATACAGATAGCAGCTGCAAGCATGTGAGGTTGTTGTGATTAAAAAGATACATCTCACTTGGATAACTTAAGGGCCGTGCTAAAAAAAGTATATGGTCCTCCTCCTGACATAAATGATATCTCATGACACCTAGGTCAACGTATTTTGTTTACCCTGGAACAACATTTTAATCCAAAAATTTAGTCTTGACCATATATCCCTACACCTAAACCTGACCTTAAACAGTAGTAATTCCTTAAATCAGAGGAAGTGATAGATGAATGACACTGATGTACAACCACCAAACACTGATTTTAAGCATAAACTTCACAAAAACAATAAACTGGTTCTTTAAATCAGATTGGTTAATCACAATCTTGTTCCAGGGTCAACAAAGATGGTGATCCAGGAACATGTCACACTTGGTCATGACAATTGATCTCGCATCTCATGACAATTGATTCATTCTTAATGAAACACTTTCTATATATGCACTATAATTTATGGATGTTATTAAAGAAAATACTCAACACAGTTACCAGAAATTAGTTTATTTTCTATTCAGTGATCATCAGCAAATCAACCTGCAATAGAACAGCTTCGCTTCTCTGCAAATTATACCATATAGAGTAACTAAGGACAATGAAAATACAGTGGGTGCATAATTATTATGCAAGTTGATATTCTGATTATATATTTTTTTTTTCAAAGCATATTTTACCAATTCCAAATCACATTAATCTTCAATCAAAGCTTGAAATCAATCAAAACTACTATTCATTATGTATTTAATCATTTATAAGTTATATATAATTGTCCATGACGGCTGGAAGTGAAAAACTCCTTATATTCAGCTGTGCATAATTATTAATCATCATTTATTTTACAGATAAAATGAGCCAAAAAAAGAGATTAATCTCAGACTGAAAAGACAAAAAGTATTAAATGGTCAGTAGAAGGATGCAATACTAGAATTTACAAAGTTAAGGCATGATCATTGGACAGTGAAATGCTCACTGGGTCAGTAGGGTAAGAAAAAAAAGGGGATTATTTTGAAGGATTAGGTGTGTGAAACCACCAGGAACCATTTAGTCTCCAGCGCTACCATTTTCCAGAACTGCAACCTTCCTGGAATCAAGTGCAAGGTGTCAGGTTCTGAGAGACTTTGCTTGGGTAAAAAAGGTGTCAGGTTCTGAGAGAATTTGATTGGGTTAAAATGATGAAGTGTTATTGATTATTTAGTTTGATTTTTATGGTGTTTTTTGATAGATAAGTAATGAGTGACTCTTGTACCACTCTCTCAAGAATTTATTTTCCAGAATCTGCCAGGTTTGGGAGCTCATCTTTAGTCCATCTCCTATCCTGGAAAGTCTGTCTTACAGGGATGGACTAAAAATTATCTCCCAAAACCTACTGTCAGATTCTGGAAGATAAATTCTTCAAACAGTGTTCTCTTAAACTAAAAAGAGAAAAAGACATGATAGGAAAGTTAACAATTACAGACATTTTAATAAATTATTAAATAAATTATTTTATTTAGAGATAAATTATTTACCTGTTAAAAATATGTTGACAGTCTATGTAGCTGGATGGCTGAGCTCCAGAAAATCAGTAATGAGCCATCTTTTTTTACATTGTAGGGTTTTTACATTAAAACAACAACAATAACAGCATGTAGTGTGGATAGTGTGGTGCTTTTTTATTGACATGCCAATACATTATTAGCCAAATACATTTATAAATGACAATTAACACTGAAAATAATAAATACAGAAAGAAGTAAAACATACACACACACAAAAAAAAATAGATGTGATGAAATTCCAGTGAAATATTTTCACAATCCTCTTTGATGCCTTTGTCAATAATTTGGCTTTGAGTGTCAGATCCCTGGATGATGATAAGGTTGTAGGATGTGATGTTAATAAATTAATTAACTAATCTAACAATATGTATTATAAATTCACTGTCCCTGTTACTTACTTTGTGGAGAATAGGAAAGAGGTTTCCACAGCTTAAAAGAGCTGCCTTACACTTACATGTGACCCAAAAACTAAAAAAGGAAAAGAACATGTTTGTTTGGAAACCAGTTACAATTGTAAGTTAAATTTGTATTTCAATTTAAGAATTTTTTTATTTTTAAACATTGCATAATTCTATTACTTGATGTGAAGGACTTGATGTGAAGGACTCACAAGGATCTATCTGAGAGGTAGGACTTGAACCACAGGAGTGTGCTTCCAGAGATGTGGAAGTAAGTGATGGAGGAACACCTCCCCATTTCCCCTTCCCTAAGAAAGCTGTAAAATGCAGAAAGAAAACAGCCTCCAACAGTGTGCTCACAAAATTATTAAAACACCCTTGTCTTAATTTTTTTGCACCATTTTGACCATCATCAGAAGTTTCATTGTAATCATTATAGAAAAAGGAAATTCTGTTCAACTTATCGCAAAGAATGGACCAGAAGTGTAGTTCGGAGAGGCACCTGCTATCTAAGTTAATGAGATCATGTAGTTTATCATTGTTTTTGAGAGATCGAGAAGCCTTGATATAAATGAGCAACCTTGAGGAATAATTTGCATGGTGAAATTGAGATGGCCTAAAAGAGAGATCAATTCCCGTTTTGAAACCCGAATACGTCCTGTGAAATCTTTAATTACTGCTCGAATTCTTTCAAGTTTCTCGGTAGGCAAGGAAGTGTGCATAAGATCTGAATTGAAAGTAATACAGAGAAATTCGATAACATTAGATGGCCCAATTGTTTTCTCTTTGAAGAGAGGAATACCTAATTTGGAAAAGGTTTCTTTTAATGTATTGAAAGTCGTGACATTTGTCAAGTATGGTAACCCATACTTGAAATTGGTGCTCTGCATTTAACCCATCCAAGTGCACACACACAGCAGTGAGAAGTGAACACACTGTGAGCACACACCCGGAACAGTGGGCAGCTATATCCAGCTGCCCCGGGGAGCAACTGGGGGTTCAGTGCCTTGCTCAAGGGCACTTCAGCCATGGGTATAGAGGGTGGAAGAGAGCGCTGTTCATTCACTCCCTCCCATCTACAACTCCTGCCAGCACTGAGACTTGAAACTGCAACCTTCGGGTTACAAGTCCAATGCTCTAACCATTTGGCCACAGCTGCCCCAATTGTATTGATACAATTATTGGAATTAGGGTAGTCAATGACTGGAAGATCATCTAGAAGATTGTTATTATTTAGAAGTATCCAACATCTGATAAAGTGTCGAAAATACGATGAACTGCTATGACAGCCAAAAGTGAGTTTGACTGAGAAATACATTTTATTTCCCCAGTGAATGCCAAACAAGTGTGCAGCATAAATGGCTGCCCATGTGTGTGTTTACAGTGTGTGTGCACTTTGGATGGGTTAAATGCAGAGTAGAATTCTGAGTATGGGTCACCATACTTAGCTGTATGTCACGTCACTTTTTCTCAGTGCTTTGCGAAGCTCTGGTACTTTGACAGACATTGATTTATTGATTTATTTTGTATTTTTCAAAGCTCAAGATTTCAGATGACTGTCCCCGCAATAGCTGCACTGTTAAATTTTTTTTGTAATTTTACAGGAAATTCCTGGCAACTAATTACCGTGAATAATTACCAAATGTTGATGTCTGTGAGTGTATAAATGACACAAAACACGTTTTAAAACGTTAACCATGACAATATTTGTACACTTTAACAAGAATGTTTTATTTACTTTTACATTATTTGAGTTATTTGGCTGTTATTAAAGCAGGCATGTTGATCTACTTTAATAAATGCAGAAATGTTTTCTGAAAACAACTGCAATTGCTGCAAAAGAAGCAACACAACAAAAGTCGAGGGTCAAGAGCACAACTAAAGCAAACGCTGATCTTCATGATAGTGATCTCAAAAAAAACATTTTCAATAAGACATCGACATCTAAACCTCTGTTAATTCTCAATAAGAACTTCTGTAGACGTGTGACAGTTATAAAGTCAATCTGGTAAGTAATAACTGAAGCTGGTAAAGCTGTTTGTGGAGTTGTTTAATCAGATCTTGAGAGATTTAAAGTATTTTATCTTCAGTTCATCTAAGGCTGTGGCTGAAGAAAGTTGTTGTTTGTGTTCCTATTTCTCTTTCTTTCAGTGCTTGTTCACAGCAGGTGTTTGAATGATTTAAAGAATGTTTCAGGAACATCATACTAAACTTTAAATAACATTCTACTAACATTAAGGAAACTGGGTCTTTTTATGTTCTTGGAATGCCACAAATCAACGTTCCTAGAATGTTGAATTTTAAATCAAAATTAAGTTGAAAGAACGTTTTAGGAACATCATACCTTTTAAAAATGTTTCTCTAATGTCAAGAAAACTGGACATTTTTTTATGTTCCCAGAACCAACACTCAATATTTGGGAACGTTCTTATAACAAAATTCTGTTAGCTGGGAAAGTACCAATTTTAATCCTGGTACCGCTATGCGGTGGCTGTAAAATAATGCTTCTATGGTGTAGTTATAATAATATTACAGGACTGTTTGTCAATTTCCCATCATGCATTTGCGTTTACAATAAAAATATGAATACTAATTCTAATAAGTTACTAATACTAAATTATGCTGCATTCCAGGCAGGTTTTTGAGCCCGTAAGTCACAACTTCAAAACATGACTTCCTGAGTGCAAGAAATTGTAGCTAGATTATTAATTTTATTGCAACGTTATATTGTCCTAAAATCTATTTTTCAACGTGTAACACAAACACCGCATCCGTAGGCAATATTATCCGTAGGGCTGCCATTGTTGTTTCGCGGGTTATGTGACATCAGAGCTCGGAACTGAGAGTACATCGATCTAGTACGAGTTCACGGGTGGTAAGTCACGGGTTTGACTGCTGTTCCAGTGCACTTTCACGGGTAGAAAGTTGGAAAAACACGGGATATGGGTTGCCTGGAACGCGGCATTAATGTCGTTACCTGCAAGGATTTGAGCTTTTGGCTGAGGAGATATTGCATCGGCAGGAGGGAAGAATGACGGTCTGGTAGAAGGAGCTGGAATAGCAGTTGCCAGAGACCTGTGCAGCGTGATACTGGAGTCAGTTGCAGAATTTGTTGGGAAAGCTGTGGCTACATCGGTAGAAGGGTCTGGCATATTGATCAACGCGGAGCGTGAAAAAGGCTGGTGAAGTTCTAAAGTTTGATTTCGAGCATCCATGTTTGTGATAGAGGGGAGCTTGAATGTTAAGGCTGTACAAGGTTGTGATGATTCTCTCAGTTGGCCAATCGGAGATTGTTGGCGAGGGTCCTTTGCTGGCAAGATGTGAGCTTTGTCTCACAATCTGGGGGCTTTGTTCTGGCTCAGAAGCCTTGTCCGGATAACCGGGGGCTGACCATCGAAAGAAAACAAAGCTGACATTGTGAGTGCGAGCGAAAGTAATAAGGGCAACAGAAGTAATAATCGTACAGACAACACAAAGCTTTAGATGAAGCTTGAATCCATTAATGAGCAGCAAGGCTAAGCTTATGATGAGTGCAGCGTGGCGAGCAAGCAGCTCTGAATGGCTGTAGGTGTATTTAAAAGACACGGTCTAATCGAAAGTGGAAACCTATTGGATGGCGTGGATCAGCTGATTATCATGGATCGAGCTTGACTGACGTGTCTACCAGAACTGATGCTATACACTTGATTTTTGCTACAATTTGCTGCAATGTTATAAAAAATAAACTAAAAGTACCTAATTGACACATCATGTTTTTGTTGTTGTTGTTGTGTAAAACCTCTAATAGACAATACAAGATAAGACCAGACAGATAGAGGGGTAAAAAACAATATTAATAAATAATATATACAAATAATATTAATAATACTAATATTAATTATATTAATATACTAATATTAATGAAACTCTAATCATTAAAAAGGTTGTTTATAACATCATCAAGGTGCTATATAGCATTGTCAAAGCATGGTTCCTAATGGAGCCCTATAAATGGGTTCTATTTAGCACCAAAAAGGGTTCTGCCATTGTTACCAAGTCAAAAGTTTAAAAGTGTAAAAGTTGTTTGAAAGTAAAAGAAAATAAATACATATCTGATAAGACATTTTAAATTAACAAATGGTACATACATTTAAGTACAAATGAGTTTTTTTTTTTTTATAACATTAAAATAGTGGTGCATGTGTAAATTGATATTCTGATAAAAGACAAACTAATAAAATTAATGGTTTATTTGAAAGGTTCTCAAATATAACGTTTCATTTGGTACATAAACATCACCATTTCGTATTTATGACCCATGTTTGTATTTTCTGCACAATTGCTATTAGCAGTATCATAATATTAATATATAACATTATCAGAGGTTTAAAGAGATTTACAATAAGTTTCAAAGAAAATAGAATTAAATATTTCTTTGCTGGTTTTGACAAGGCTTTATAAGAGAACTTTTAATTATCACATTTGATCTGAACACTTTATAAATTACACCTCTGAGACCTTTTTCAAAGTATTCCATTGACCTGAATTAACTCAATTCTAAAGGCTCTTTAGACAGTGGTGTAGCGAGAGACCCCCGGACAGGAGCGGAAGGGAGACGGGATGCTGGGAAAGATGCTCAGGAACACAGGTGAATGAGGAGGTGCAGTGCTTGTGGGTATTTGCCTCCTCTGACGGTGTGGCATGTAACGGAAGTTCAGCGGAGGTTTGACGGCGCGAACAGAGCCGCCTGCTTCCTCAGATGAGTCGGACTCGGCAGATTCAGTGGATTCGCTGGAAGAGGTTGGAATGGTGGTGTCTACTGCTGGGAGTGATCCGGGTCCTGCAGGGATGGCCTGATACACAGGGTCGGCTAGCTGAGGTGTTACTGCTCCAACATCTTGGATTGATGGCTTATGACCATGAGGAATATGAGCGTTGTGGGTTGTAGTTTTGGAAAACTTGTCCTCTTGCTGTGTCGGAGTGACAGCATGCACCTGTGAATCAGTGACAAAGTGCTGAGTGACCTCCTCGGGAACATTCTAAAATGATTAACGTGGCTAACGTGAAAAACACTTAAAGGGATAGTTCATCCAAAAATGAATATTAGCCCATGATTTACTCACCCTCAAGCCATCCTAGGTGTATATGACATTCTTCTTTCAGATAAATACAATTGGAGTTATCTTAAAAAACATCTGGCTCTTCCAAGTTTATTATGGCTTATCCATATTTACACCTATATAAATCGTAATATCTAGCTTCCGCTAACTGTCGTACGTACATTCATGAGAGAGTGGCATCCAGTGGATGACGTAGGTCGTAGGCAAACGTGTTGACGAACGTGGAAGCACAGAGGAGAGAGCAAAACAAAACACCAGTCACAAATTAGTAGTACAAAACGAGGGTTTGTAGAGAAAAATGTCAGAGGATTTCAACATAAGCCAAGAGGACACTGGTTTTCCTTTGCTGTAAACAAAACTTGTTTCTCGCGAGACTAGCATATTCTTACCAGAGCTTACTCTACGACTACGTCATCCGCTGAATGCCACTCTCTCGTGAACTTGCGTACTACAGTTAGTGGAATTAGAGATTAAGTTTTATAAAGTTGTAAGTATGGATATTTTTCTTACTCAAATGTATCGCTTCACTTCGGGAGGCCTTTAAATAACCCCCCAGAGCCGGACTTCTTTTATAATGGATTGGTTCAATTTTTTGGACTTCAAATTTTGGGTTACCATCCACTCCCATTATAAAGCTTGGAAGAGCCAGGATGTTTTTTTAACATAACTCCGATTGTATTCGTCTGAAAGAAGAAAGGCACATCTAGGATGTCTTGAGGGTAAGTAAATCATGGGCTAATTTTCGTTTCTGGGTGAACTAACTCCTTAACGTGGCTTAATGCATTAAAACAGGACCAAACTCTTTACACACATTATTAATAAAGCATATTATGTACAGACAAGCAGATTAGTCCAGACTAAGAATTCAGTGTGTTTACACATTAAGCATTTTATGGTTTAATTTTATGGTTTTCCAAAAATGGTTAACGAGTGATTAAAAGCATTGTGTTCTTATTCTGGACTCATCTGTTTGTCTGTACATTGTATGCCTTATTAATAATGTGTTTACTGAGGTTCGTTATTTAAAAACACTGTCTTAATGCACTAAGCCATGTTAAGTGTTTCCCTTGTGACGTGGGTGCAGGACGCTTAATGCGTAATTGAACCTGTTGCCTTCACATTCTGGGCTCATCTGCTTGTCTGTTTACGGAGTTTGGTCCTTTAAAAACACAGTTCTAATGCATTAATCCATGTTAAGCGTTTTTTTTTCACGTTAAAGGGTTAGTTCACCCAAAAATGAAAATTAGACTGTGTTTTACTTACCCTCGAAGCATCCTATGTGTATATGACTTTTTTCTTTCAAATGAATCCAGTCGGAGTTATATTAAAAATTGTCGTGGCTTTCCCAAGCTCTATCATTGCAGTCAGCGGGTGTTTCTGTTGAACAGTCCACAAGTATGTGCATTCATTATTAAATGTTGCTTAAATGGGTTCGGTGGGTGTGTATAGGGGTTTTGTGTTGTGTGTATGTGTTTTTTTGTTAGAAATATATATATTTATTAATTAATAAACACTTTTCTCTCACTTCCATTATCTGTCATATGCCAAAAGCCGTTCAGGTGGATGACACAGCACTTATGCGCAGCGCACGCCCCTCTGAAATATGCTAGTCTTGCGAGTTTGTTTGTAGGAGCAAAGGAAGCAAAGTTTCCTTACTTTTGAGTTTGTAATTTAGCTTTGGTATTGGTTTATATTGTTGTTTTATGTCGTTTTTCTTTGAAATTTTTTGTTTTGAAATTCTAGTTTTTTACTTGTATTTTGTTTTGTTCTCTCTCTGCATTCGTCTCTAATCACGCAACACCGACGTCTTACGTCATCTGCTGCAACGGCTTCCACAAATGACAGATAACGGAAGTGAGAGAAAAGTGTTTATTATGTTTGAAATATGGATATTTTTCTTACAAAAATGCATGCAATCACTACAGGATGCCTTTATTCACCCACCGGAGCCATGTGAGGCATGTTTTATTATGAATGCGTGAGCTTTATTTGATGACTTCAATGACTTTTACTCACACCTAGGATGCCTCGAGGGTGAGTAAAACACAAGCTAATTTTCATTTTTGGGTGAACTAACCCTTTAAGTGTTTTAGAATGTCCCTATCCTCACAAAAACATACAGTACATACAGCACAAGCAGTGTAGTCTGAATAAAAAAACAAATAACTCTTATGAGTCAAGACACTCACTAAAGCCTAAAACACACTATGATTTTAGCAATCCTGTAAGATCACTGCATGTCACATTGTGCGACATGGATCTAATAAACTTGGCTATGGCATGTGTGACTATTGACTCATCTACTAGGACACACATTACTATAGAAGAATAAAACGTCCTCAGCAATCACTAGTGCTAAACAAAAAGAGCATGATAAATCACACTGGCAGCTGTATTTCTATGTGTGCTGTAAAAAAGTGGAAGCAGCTAAAAAAGAGGGGATAATACTTGAGGTAAGAAGTTTTATGTTTTAGCACTGTGTCGTGATGATTTCATGTTGCATTTTTATTGGTTGGTCAGTAACCGTAGATCGTACCAGCAAACACACTGTGTGATCATGCTGTATCATAGGCTCTTTGGTTGCATGACCGTGACAATGGCCGTCTTTGAACCTCTCTCACTGTACGACCACAGATTAGGAGCCATGATCACAGAAATTGCTATGATCATTTTACAATGTCAATATTTTCGGGAAGCCGAAAAGCGTGCAGTGTGTTTAGGGCTTAAGGCACATTTATTAGTACTTTGGTCACTTAAAAAATAAAAATAAAAACACTCTTCACACAGTTTGCCTTTACCAACTTTCAGCGGTAAATTTTACATCCAAAAAGCACTAAAACTACATCACTTTATACATGTATCACTAGCTAAGCTTGTCATCCAACAAACACACACTAAGAAACACTAACAAAATCCTCAGTGTTAAATTAACACTGCTCAATATTTATATAATCCACACTCAGTGTTAAAACGGCAACAATGAATTAGTCTTAAAGTTAATGAGATAATTAGTTGATTAATTGGATGATGATTGAGCATTAGTGAGGAACACCTGCTGTTAAAGTGCCCCTATTATGGATTTTTGAAAATTACCTTTCATGCAGTGTGTAAAGCCTTCTACATACTGTACAATTTTAGCAATCCTATAAGATCATTGCTGGTCAAACTGTGCAACATAAATCTAATAAACTTGGGTACAGCATGCATGTAGACTGTACGATGATGACACCTATTGACTCGTAGGCTACGGCGCACTTTCTATAGAAGAATAAAACGTCATTAGCAATCGCTTGTGTTAAACAAAAAGAGCATAATGAATCACACTTTGAAACGCTGTACACAAAGCAGCACTGCGCTCACAAACGCTGCTTTATCAGGCATTACAGGCATGATGAAATGGAATTGAGACCAATTGGACCAATCACTGCAGATTAGCGTCACGCAAAGGAGCGGTTTGGAAAAATTAATCGTTGAGTGAATTGTTTTGGAGTCGTTGAGCAAATAAGGTAAAATAAATGCATATTATAAAACAATGAAAGTGTTTTTTATCCTTACATGCATGTCAACCTGTTGTTGGGGACTCACAAAACCAAAATATGAACCTTTCATTACCCATAATAGCGGCACTTTAACAAACTGAATGACCAAAAGAAAGAGAAACATAAATGAGGCCCAATGACTTTAGATGTTGATGTTTTAGTTTTGTTTGAAGTTACCATTATTGAGGTCATTGTTTGCTTTAGTTGGGCTCTTTACCCTTGACTTTAACCTTTAGAATTTCTTTGATTGTCACAGCAGTGTGTTTGTGTAGACATGTTTGTTATGGTAAAAAAAACAAGATAAAATGTGGTCAGGTGTTTGTTATGTTTAAATAAAGACATAATCAGCATATAATGGCTTGAATAACTGATTTCATTCAGAGTATAATTTTCATTCGGAGTGTTGGTGTAGTGGTATATGCTCAAGTAGTCACATGTATGTATTTATTATTAGTGTTATTAGTTAACATTTATTAAATAGGACAGTGTTTACTTTAAATTATTATTCTTTTTTTGCATAAAGTACTGTGTAATGATGCCAATTAGGGTGATGCTAGGGGCGATAGTGAGCCGCAGGGCAGAGAGCGTCATTTATATATGAAGAAGTCACACTGCCAGTCACTAATGAATGGAAGTTAAGATCATTTTACTGACTCAGACCTTTGAGTCTCATTCAGCAAAGTGAACAAATCTTTTTTCGAGTCATCTCGTTCATTTTGTTAATTTTAGCAAAATGTAATTAAAATGTTATGTGTTACTTCCCTAACACATCTACTACTTACGCAAACGTTGATCACGCTACAAACAATACAAAAATTATAAAAAAATATATATAATGCTATAAGAAACAGAAAAGATTAATTAATTATTAACCTGGGTCTTTAGCCTATGATTAGCTCGCCTCACCTCTTATCTGACAAGCCTTCGGGTTTGAGTCGATAGATGAACTAATCAATTCTCTTTCCGTCTCAGACTGCATTGGATAAGTATGGGGCTGTCACGTGATGAACGAATGACTCAAAACACCAGAAGACTCGAGAGATGAACTAATTAATTCTCTTTCCAGCTCAGACTGCATTTGTTAAGCTATGGGGCTGTCATGTGATGAACGAACGACTCGAAAAACCCGAAGACTCAAGAGTTAACTAATCAATTCTCATTCCAGCTCAGACTGTCACGTGATAATCGAACGACTTGAAAAACCAGAAGACTCGAAACAGGTGAACTAATTTCAGTACATAACCCATAGGATGTTGCACTTGCGCAACTGAACGAATCACTCCCCGAGATGACTCGTTCGTTCCGAGTCACATTAAAGGTTCGTTCAAAATGAATGAATCATTCAAAAACGTAGCGGAAAAGTACTGTATTTGGCCTGTAGGTATATAGAGCTTTGGCAATGTTTGAGATTTCATGTAATTTGAAAGATGTAGCCACCGAATTAATTTTGTGCCAAAGCAATGGAAAATGATCCACAGTTTAGCCGTATAGCTGCTGTTGTGCTTAATGTGTGAAGAGGTTTGGAAAAGTGATGTATTGAGAAATGGGTCCTACAGTAAAAACTATAATGCGGTGAGATTGTACTGTACCACAAAATAATGGCAAAAAAAAAAAAATTCTGACTGGCTTCATGCAAAAAGCAAACATATCTCACAAGCAATGTAGTCTGATTATGAAACAACTGACTCTTATGAGAAGTTTGTAAAGAGTGGATGTTGGCTCACATTATTATTATTATTATTATTATTATTATTATTATTATTATTATTATTATTATTATTATTTTAAGATGTTTTTTCAAAATATTTGGGAACATTTTTCTAATGATAAATAACTCTAATGTTTTTTCAGCATAAAACAAAAAGTGGTTTCAGGAAAACAGTGGAATCATTATTTCACCATTTGCTTGCTGCTAGTGGCGCCGAAACTTCACACTTCCTGCTTTAAATTGGGGATTGATCAAATCTTTTTTTTTTTGGAGCAATAAGATATGACATTGCCTTTAAGTCCTCCTGGAAAGTTCCTACACTGTAATTCCTGTCAAAATAACTTGTTAAACAGAAAAAAGAAAAAAAAACTGTTTTACTAGACACAAGACAGGAAGTGTTTTTGTTGTTGTTGTTGTTGTTGTTGTTGTTGTTTTTAGCATTGATGCAACAAAACTGTTGATTAAGAGCAAAGGGATGTGCATGTGGTGTGTAACTGATGCTGACATGATTTGAAGAAATCATCATGAGACAACAAGGACAAAAGAAGAAAGGAAGGAATTAAAACAGTCCACTTTAGTCTTTTCATTCAGACTTTTCTGTAGTGAGAGTATGATAAGTCTGCAGGGAGGTTCAGATCAGCTCTACTGGGTTTGGCTCAGTATCCTTCTGTTACATTGAGGTGTTGATTTACCTCAGTCATCTGGCTTTTAGAGCTGGAAAGTTCTCGCTTTCCAGAGTGTGACCTGGAGAAATAACCTGACAAAAAATATATATATATATATATATGGATATTTAGGGTACCTGTGGGCGAAATATTTCACAGGACACCTTCACATCTTGCTGGCCATGGCCAAAAACCTCCCCAACACAGAACCCAACAGGCTGAAATGAAAACAGACACACAGAATAACCACACTAGAGAAAGCAGACAGTTTGGAAAATTAAAGGAACACTTAATCATATGAAACTTTTTATGGAGTGAGAAAAATAACAGAGAAAATGTTAATAGTGGTGGATGTTACGTCATTCACATGGGATCCAATTTACATGGACGTAATGGCCGTTGGCAGCAACTCACCTCTTTACCTTCATGTCCTGGCTTACACACAACCTCAGGGAATGAAGCAACTGAGCATTCCCGAACAGTGTACTCCACAAAACTAGCGGGAACAGGAGAGCTCTAAGAAATGAAATAAAAAGATTCATTAAATCTGGCCAGGGCAGAAGTCAGTGTCATCGTATTAAAGGGTTGATTCATCCAAAAAAGTATTCTGTCATCACAAACTGCATTTTTATTGAGTACTTGGAGTACTTTTATTGACTACTTGGATTTGTTTCGCACACAAAGTAATTAAATGGCTTCAGAAGAATGTTACTTTTATTATGCTTTTCTGTCCTTTTTAGAGCATGACAATGTCTGTCTGCATTCACATTTATCAAATGTCAAATTTTAGGGTGAATTTAAATTAAGGATGGAAATGTCTAATAAAAGAAAAATGTATATGCCATGATCATGGTTCAGTGTCATTAGACTTGCAAGAATAATTTTCACACAACGGTTAGGTATCATCGTTCAAACCGGTTATGTGGGTATTAATGCTAATTAGACAGAAGGTGGTGCTGGGAGAGTAAGGGTCACATTTACTGTTGTTTGGCAAAATTTTGCAGATGAAATCCAGTCATTTCAATAGGAATCTGTGTGATCTGAAAATTAGTGAAAAAGTTTCCTGCGCAGAAAGTGACTTCCATGTGAGCTGTGCTTTAAGGCACCAGAAGAGCTGGGACAATCACACTCTTCTGTATCAGCTGTGCCACAAGGATATGTTTTTTTATGTGTATTTACGCTTTGGTTTGAAAGACAACAGCGCATTGGCGCAGCACGGCTGACACAGAAGAGCGTACGCTGCCTGCGTTCTGCTCAGAATTGTCAAAATGGCGCTACGCTGATTTGGAGAGACACAGAGGAGAGGAACTGTTGAATAAAAACATTATTTTTGTTTTCTTTGTGTACAAAAAGTATTCTCGTCGCTTCATAACATTACGGTTGAATCACTGATGGCAGATGGACTATTCTGATGATGCTTTTCATACTTTCCTGGACCTTGACTGTGTTATTTACTTGGCAGTCTATGGGACAGTCTCAAGCTTCCCTGTTTTCTTCCAAAATATCTTAAATAGCAACATTTTGAATGCATCTAAATGGTGATTCAAGCTAGTGTAATCTATCTGATGTAACAGTGAACAGTTAATGTAGTGGATTAAAAACAACACATTGTCTGTTTCACCGCAACTTCAAAAAAGGCAATACAATATTGTTGAAACTAGCGCTGGAAACCTGAGGTAATTACTGTATGTTACTCTGATTTCTGTGCAGAGCTTCTCCGGCAATTTTGTCTGCTGTTTAAATGCACAAGCCCTTTAAATTCTAATGAATTCTGATTAGTTCTCAGTCCCTTATGAAAATTAACCAAGGTTTTATTATAGTAAAGGTGTAATAATCATGTTTGTTTGGTTTTGGGATATTGATTACCATTTGTAAACCCACAATTTTACTACAAATACTGTACCAGGGTAAAACTATGGTTAAAGTAGCAAAGCCATGGTTAATTTGTGGTTACCATGGTTTACTTATTATAATTTTTTTTTTTGTTTTTTTTTGTTTTTTTATCATACATCACTGAGGGTGATCCCAGCACATGGATTCTCTGTATCATTATCATCATAGCTGTTGTGTGAACTTCACTATTCTTTTAAATTTTAGATGATTTTTAGAACTCTGTAGTTATAGTTATTGTTATAATTCTTGGTGTGAACGGGCCTTTACACATCGTTATGTTACTGACAACGGATTTTTTTTCCCACTAAATTTTACTGAAATTGTACTAATGTGCAACCTTAACAAAAAGTGTGATTCTGTACTGTGATGTGCTGTTGCGTGAGAGGTGCTAATCACCTGTAAAATACTGGGCTCCAATTAAGGCCTGGTAGCCCCAGGCCACAGTACCTGTATGCTGCCCAAGTGGACCCAGGGGGGCTGGATACTCATCATACAAGTAACCTTTCATTAACAGGTATAGGACACTTGAAAAAAAAAAAAAAAAAAAAAATCTCAAACTAGAAACAAACTTTTAACCCCTTAACTCAATCAAGGCAGGGAGTATGAGACAGGTGCACACACATTTCTGCACATCAGGCTTCTACCAGCCACCCCCTCTTCAAAACTTATGCAGTTTAGAACTGAACAGACATAATCATTACCAGGACAATCACCAGATGCAAAAACTCTTGCTTGAAACCAGGAAGTATCATCTATGCACCCCATACTTTGACCCAGTTACGTCCTCTGTGGTGACCAGTAAAATGATATATTTATATATCCCACTACCAATTCCTTTCATACCAGCTTCCAACCTTAAGCCAATTGGTTCCCCAATTACTTGGGGAAAAAAAAACAGTTATTCTTAATCCGAGTGAATCTCAATCTCCAGTGTATAATACACACCCTGCACTGTCTATTTCTCATCTAAGGAGCAATCAGAACAGGAGATTAAACAAAATCTTGTTCATAGGCCCTATAATCACAGCTCCTTTCCCTTTATTAAATATTTTTCAAATTTATGAAAACCATACCAGAAAAAAATATCTATTGTAACAGTGACCTCCTTTCACAAGGTTTATTTTGGGTGCTAAGCTCATCCTGACCACTAGGTGACACAAGTAGCCTCACTTTTTTCTGTATAAGACAGGAATCAGTAAGAAGCAGATTCCATATAAATCCCTCATGGCTTATTTGTTATACAAACAATCCTGGTCTGAGAAATTATTTGTTTGCTGCTCAACAGTAAGTTTTGTTTACTTTAACCTCTAGTGGAGTTTACTGTTTTTAATGTTTTGTGTATAATGTTTGTTTGGTTACTGTATGGACTCTGATCAGTTGTTTTCTAGAGGATTTTAATTTGTTCCAGTCCATACTAATGTTGCATGCTAATGACTATGAGGAGTGGATGAAAAACTGTGGTGTTACTTTTAATGTGTTATCGCGCCTGTCCAACGATTAAACCCAAAGCTAACTGGCCTACCTCTGCAAGGATTTCTACATTGCTTCTGCCATCTCATGAACAGACAAGACTGTTAAACTGCCCATAAACTGCACTAATTTACAAAAATGTATTGCTGAAGATTCTGTATTCAAAACCCTGCTCATTTATTCTGGACATTGTGTTTTGTTTTTTGTTTTTTTGTATTATTACACCATAACCAGTAGGACCTCTTGCAAAATTGATTCCCCCTTTTACTCCTATAACAGGCCTGGTTTAAAATAGTGGGGACAATTATACTATATATATGCACATGCAGATATACACCAACACTGAACCCCTTGTTTCTTTTTAAATAAAACAAAGTTAATATCTTCTCATCCTTATCCTATCATTCAGGCCATTTGGGCCACTTGTCTTTAGCCTCTAAATCCATATATGCTCTTTATATAACCGATGTCTGGTCGTCCATCACCTATTGTGTTTCAGCCCTTGGATCCACACATTTTTGACTCCATGTTTCCTGAAATGCTCTTTAAAGGGTCTGTCTCCAAGTCGTTCCTACTGACCCAGATCAAACAGTATACCTATGTTGGTATAAACGTGTTTTGATGGTATTTCCTGTTTGGCCCACATACTGTTTACCACATCTGGCTCACAGAATAACATAAATGCAATTCTTAATAACCAACGAGATTCTCTGTAAGTGGAAAGCCTCCTGTTTTCCCCTAGTTTCTTGCCCCCCACTGACCTTTCTCCGGTCGCCAGAAGATGGCTATGTACCAACAAATCTCTAAGGTTTATATTTCGCCTGTAATAAGACAACACCGTGACTCCTTCGCCTGCTGGGGTGCATGCCAAGATTTCAGAAAAATTCTGACCCCCTATATATTAGACTCCTAGCACCTGGTGAAAATGTAAAAGTAGCCCGGGACCAAGGCCATATTCTCTGTGATAGACTGGGTAAGTAAACCACTGCTTGAACCACAATGCTTCTTATAAATTGTCCATAGCCATGTTCTGGAGTATCCCCTACCCTGGATAGCTTTGAAATGGACCCCTTTAGTCTCCTGAAAATCTTTATCTCATGTACAAATCCTGCTAAATCATAATAGTTGTGCCCGAACAATGCTCGGAAAGTATGGCAGGGATGATAGCTGTGATAATGTAATAGCGCATTGGTGTCAGTGTCCTTAAAAAAGACTTTGAAGTCCAATTTCCCGGAGGTCACAAATCCCGGCCCCTTATACATTGTTGTATCCAGGAAAACCACTGCCCACTCATCCAATACCACTCTAACCTTAATGGAGGAATGATGAGAATTGAGCCTCTCCAAAAAGCTTTCAAAATCCATGTTGTGGCCATGCTCCCACATTCCCCAAACATCATCCAAAACCCTAAAAATAACAAAGGGTAACTTGGTATATTCAGAAAAAAACAACTCCTCCCATTGCGCCATATAGATGTTAGCATATGCCTGTGCAAACCTCTTGCCCATGGCCATCCCCTTGACCTGTAAATAAAATTGCCCCTCAAATTCAAAACCGTTCTAAGTCAAACTCAACTCAAGAAGCTCCAAGATCGCCTCCCCCAGACAGGAAGCATCCAGAAACTTAATAAAACATTTTCATACCTCCCTCAGGCTCAAAGGGGTTTTGATATTTGTATATAAACTCTCCACATTCAGTGAAAACAAAAAAGCTTCAGGGGGAACAGTAAGACCCCTAACTCCCCATAAAAAATATATATATATCTTAAGTGTCCCTTACATAAAGGGGGTGCTTGGTTGATGGATTTAAATAAAAATAAGGGGTCTGCCACTTATTCAGGGGCTTATGGACTTTGGGCAGTAATTAAAAACATTTTGGTCTGGGCTTGGGTTCCCCCAATAAATATTCTGCCTGTCACCGACAGATGTATCAGTTAGGAATATCACACTTCCCTCATCATCTGGTTTAATTATAATGTCCCTCCTGTGGGACAATTTCTCCAAAGTTTGTATTTCTGCTACTGTTAAATTAGGAATTGAGTCTTGTGTTCCTGCAGCCACTTCCTGGACATCATTCACATTCCTCATGAAAAAATCCTAAATTTCCCCCGGTAAGTTCTGGGGTGAAGGAATCCAGCTCGACCGTAAGCAAAAAGGTCTTGCCCAAATCAAATCTGAGCTCAGCATAAAGAAAACTGTGCTCTGCATTTTAACAAAAAATCCACCAACAAAGACATCTTTTTGAACTAAAAGGGAAGGGATAAACGATAAGCTTTTGTCAACAATTGAAAACTGTACCAGAGATAATTCAAAAATCAAATTAATAACCGATCCCTTCCATAATGGATCCTTTTCTATGGACCCAGTAATTTTGAGTTTAAATGTCCCATCCAGTGCCTACACATAGCCTCTGCTGTTTGTGGTGCCCAGTGAAGCTTGTCTGCCTCCGTTTGGAACAATTCACAGGATAAAAAATGGAATACTGTGGCCTGCTTTCTCAATGCAGCTGTTTAACATCTTCAGGATCTCCACTTGTTGACCTCAGCAACCCCTTATAATAGTTCATTTTCCACCAATGTTCCAATGCTTTCTTTATAATCGTCAGATTACCTTGGTCCCTATTATTAATTCCAAAAGCCAAAACAACATGTTGGGTATTGGCTGACATTGGGGTCCTGTGCTTAATAATATGATATGCTTGGGCCAAATTCGCCCCCGGGTAATAATTTACCACCACAATTATGTCATCAATGGGTGAAAAAATACCCACATTTTAGTTCCTAATAACTCTACTGAGGGCCAAACTCCAATTTTTATATTTGACACCATGGTGATCATGCTTCTTATGTAGGCTCTGGGCTGCCCCTTGGGGATCTACACTAACCACCCCCTTATCTCTTGGCTTTGGAAACTGTAAGCCTGTTGAAAAACCTATGGAAGTGCTTTTACATGGAAGCCCTCTGCTCCGGCCCGCAATGTAGGACTCCCCCTGAATTATAAGCTGAGCCTGACCTGGTTCCAGGAACCATGACCAACTAAGCTCCTCCTGCAATTTGCCCAAATGTTCCACCCCCGGACTCCTCTGGACCTGTTCTTGCTCCAGGGCCTCCCGTTTGTCCATGCCACAGGTAGGCTCCATGACCTTCGTTCTGGTGTCCTACAATGCCTCACTGAAGGTATTGGAGGATCTTGGGCTGTTGTTACAATCTCATTACATACATCCTCCTGCATAACTCAATGCAAAGATGCAATATACGCAACTCCGTCTCTGCACCCCACTCCCTCAGATTCTGCTGAGAGCTTTCTGGCATTCCCCTCCCTGCTGCTCCTTTTGCTATCCCCAGGGTTTTCTCTGTCATCAGTGTTCATCCTCCTCAGCTACCGAACTTATTGTTGACTCCCAGATAATTTTCATATCTGTCCAGGTCCATCTCACCACCGCCTACCTCCAGCGCAGCCACGATGAATCCAACAACTCTTCCCTGGCCTCCTGGAGAGCCTCTGGATCTGCTCTCCCTTCCCAAGTCCCCCGGCTCTAAATCCAAGTGGACCAAGGAGGGAGCTACAAACTTCCAAAAAGAACCCCCCTCCTCCCCCAAATCCCTTGTAACAACCCTGCCAGAACCCTACTTCCGATCTCTCCAACCATCAAAAGGCCAATCTTACACTCAGCAGGAAACACCAGTTACCTAGCAGCAGAACTGCCAGGTTCCTGGTCAAACATGCTCCGAACCAGCGAACCCAGCCCAAGCCTGAAGTCTCTGACCAAATAAATGCATCCCAGCATCTCACTTCTCCCCAGAGAAAAAATATTACCAAGAAAGAAAGGCCCACTACAAAAGCATGCAATGTCAAGTGTCCAATGGCTCTGGCCAAGTTTAGGTGTTTGAAAATTACAACAGCTCCCCCCTGCCCAGCAACCGGCTGGGAAGGTTTGGAATAGGGATACTGAGGCAAGGGCATGGGCCAATGCGCGTTAGATTATACCACCCTCCCTCCAGGAGAAATGCCCAGATGCGCATGTGGGTTATACTAAAGCAAAACCAAAGACAAAAAAGATATTTTTCTTGTAGGGTTATGAAAAGCAGGGCTCTAGCTTCTAGGGTTTTGAAGGTAAAAACGAAACTATGCAAGCAAACTCGCATCCGCCCCCTAATCCAAATTGACTGATCAACTCTTTGACTGACTCTGTCTGGGAGATGCCCTCTGGGCATCGGGCCTGGGATAAAAGACACAATGGTGGAAAGGGCTAAGTATCTGGCTCATATGGCTACAATCGGTAGGATTTAGGGCAACTCTTTTTGGAACCAAACCAAATCTCTTGTAAGGATTGTAGAAAACAACTAATTTGTTTGCCCATCAGGCCATAGGTGTTAGGTATAGAGCAATCTTTGGTACCAGGTGAGGTCTATCCAGAGCCAGGCTAAAAGAGTGTCTGGCCCACAGTGTTACAGTGGTTAGGTTTTGGGCAAGGGTTGATTTAGAGTTAGATCCGACTAGATCTGGGAACGTGAAGTTCTTGACTGAACTTGTTCCAGGCCAGAGAACCAGACTGCAACCCAAAAAGGTCACAACTGCTCAAACAGTATCTAGCCCACTCAGATCCTGTCATGCAGACCACAGAACGGCTCAAGCGTTTAAGGCTAAATATGCATAAACCAGTGCTAGTGAGACCCATGAAATGGTTCTGTGAATAACCTGGTCCGACAGCTCTGGCCAGGGTTAAGTGTTAGGAAACCCAACACCATACAATATCCGCTGTGACTTTCACCTGTCTAGTAGAGTAACATGTTACCCTTGGGAGATATCATATGGAAACACAGTGTTAGCTTTCACTGTTGTGATGATAATACTCAGCTCTATATTTCTTTGTGGCCAGGTGAAATGTACCAATTTGAAAAAAAAAAGGGAATGCATAGTCGATATAAAAAAACTGGATGACGAGTAATTTCTTACTGCTAAATTCTTAAAAACAGAGGTGTTATTTATTGGACCTAAAACCTCTTTGCAAAAACTCTCTGATCAGATCACAGAGACAGAGCAACAACACCTGGATCTGGTTTAATCATTCTCGGGGACTTTAATAAAGCAAATCTTTCCGGTGAACTGCGCAAAACAGGCTTTTTCTCCCCACTGCTCTTCTCCCTCTACACCAACGACTGCATCTGTAAAGACTCCTCTGTCAAACTCCTGAAGTTCGCAGATGACACCACAGTCATCGGTCTCATCCAGGATGGCGACGAGTCTGCTTACAGACAAGAGGGTGAGCAGCTGGCTGTCTGGTGCAGTCTTAACAACCTGGAGCTGAACACACTCAAAACAGTTGAGATGATAGTGGACTTCAGGAGAAACCCTCCTTCACTCTCCCCACTCACCATCATAGACAGCACTGTGGCTGCAGTGGAGTCATTCAGATTCCTGGAAACCACCATCTCTCAGAACCTGAAGTGGGACAATCACATTGACTCCATTGTTAAAAAGGCAGCTGAGGAAGTTTAATCTGTCACAGGAGCTGATGAAACAGTTCTACTCAGCCGTAATTCTGTCCTGTGTACTTCAATAACTCTGGTTTGGTTCAGCTACAAAATCAGACATCAGAAGACTACAGAGAACGGTTCAGACTGCTGAAATGATTATTGGTGCTCCCCTGCCCACCCTTCAAGAACTGTATACATCCAGAGTGAGGAAAAGGGCTTAGAAAATCACTCTGGGTCCCTCACATCCAAGTTATACCCTTTTTGAATTTTTGCCATCTGGCAAAACATAGTCTACCTAACATAGTTCGGGAGGCAGTCACACACTGTCAGTTTAAATCTAGATTAAAGATCCATCTCTTTAACCTGGCTTACACATAACAAACTAACACATTTCTAATATTCAAATCCATTAAAGGATTTTTATGCTGCATTAATTAGGACAACCGGAACCAGGAACACTTCCCATAACACCCAATGTACTTGCTACATCGTTAGAAGAATGGCATCTACGCTAACATTAAACTGTTTCTTTCTTATTCTGAGATCACCATAGCCACCAGATCCAGTCTGTAATCAGATCAGATGGTTACTGCAGTTACTAGGATCCAGTACGTATCCAGACCAGATGGTGGATCAGCACCTAGAGATGACCTCGTCAGTCCTGAATATCAGCGGAGATCAGGACAACTAGATGAGCCCACAGAGACAGATCCCTAGTGTCTTGTCCTTGTACCTTGTTTCCTAGACAGCCATCGGGACAAGACCACAGGAACCAGTTGAGTCCTCTGCACAATGTTACTTCACTGAAGCCTGGAATTGAACTGCTGGTCTCGTCTGGCCCGAGGAGAACTGCCCCCCCAAATGAGCCTGGCATCTCCCAAGGTTTTTCTCCATTCTGTCACTGATGCAGTTTTGATTCCTTGTCGCTGTCGCCTCTGGCTTGCTTAGTTGGGGACACTTAGTTTCCAGTGATATTGTTGACTTGATTGCACAGATACTATTTAATCTGAACTGAGCTGGATGATGACATCACTGAATTCAATGATGAACTGCCTTTATCTGAAAACTGAGCATTATTGAAACACTTTTTTCCTATTTAATGCTGTAAAGTTGCTTTGAAACAATCTGTATTGTTAAAAGTGCTATTTAAATAAAGGAGAAAGAAAATGAAAGAAAGTAGCCCATCTTAGCATTGGAACAAGGGTTGGAAAGGCTAGGTTTCAAGCCATCCTTCTACAAATGTTAAGCTTAGGGTGAAGGTCGGTTCGGGGCTAGATTTAGACACAATCAGCCGTGGGAATGCAAAGTTCCTGAATGAACAAACCGCAATACAAAAAGGTCTCAGCCCCATAATCCTAATCCAGCATCGCATTCCATCAAAGGAATAGAGATGAGATTATCTTATTATTCCTAGGTTTGTGAGAGATAGGGCTAGGACCTGTGCCTGCCCCAGGCCAAACTCCACCACCCTTAGAGATGTAAGGGGAAAGCTCAGGGCGTGAGTCAATTAGGGTTCGATCCCACTCCTTCTCCACATCTGTGAGGGGTAGGTTTAGGGTGTGGGTTAGTTCCAGGTTAAATCCGCTTAGACCTCTAAAGCACGTGAGTCGAGAATGTAATTATGCTTAGGGTTAGGGTTAGGGTTACTTGCATGCAACTATACATAATTTATTGTAGTAGTAAGTACATGTAATGTGTAACAAGGACACCTTAAAGTAAAGTGTACCAAAGTGTTTTTTGTTTTGTTTTGTTTTTTTGTTTTTTTTACATTTCTGTCCGCCTCACTTCTGAGATGATGTCTCCGCCCCTGTTGGCAACCATATGAAAAGTAGGCATGCTTGTTCACATAAGAGATCACAAAAAAGCTTGCTGCATGCCATCTAAGATGCCCTTCATGCAACTATGCTTTACATTATTTAAGGCTAGGATACTTATATAGGAATTACTGTTATCAAGTAAGTTTCATTAATAATGTCTCCCCTGTAAAATTTCACAATATAACCCAGTCTTATGGTACCATGGCAAACCTCAATGACAACACAGCTTAATAAATTGGGAAAAACTGATGAATTGTCATCTTTTGTGACCTGATGGGAGGCTCTGGTGATGGTGTTCACAGTCAGGCTAACAGGAAGCGTGCTCTGTCTATTGTATTTAAGGAGGGATGTCTGAGCTGCAGCAATGGCTTCATAACTGTCGACCGGCAGCAGCAGAGGACAGTCCGGACACGTCAAGCGTAACTTCTCTGGAGGGTCTTGGGGAAGGGAAGTAGAGAGATTAGTTCTTTAAGAGAGTAGGATAAAATAAAAAATGGAAGTTGCATTTGATAAAACAGCAGTGAAGCATTGCAGTAGTTTAATTAGTTTATGTGTAATGTGTCATCAATGACAAGTTATGAATGAAAGACATTTTTATCTCAAGTAAGACACTGTATGACATAAGTTACATGATTTGATTGATTTTTATATAGAAAGGGCGACAGTGCACCACATTAAAAGAAATGATATAAGCGGTTTTCATAAACGCTGGCCAAATTTAAAAACGAAACTAAAATTAAATCATCTTTGAGAGCAAGCTACGCAGCTTGCTTACTTTGAGTATAGGGAGCATCGGCTCTGCACCAACTAATCCATGAAATCCATAATAAAAGATACTGAAAATAATGGACAATGAGTTTGAGGAATGATTAATCTTGTCTGTGCACTTGAGTCATGTCACTTCCCAGAAGTAAATGACACATGTCTGTGGACAAAACACATACTGAGTATCTTTTATGTTAAGCACTTCAAACAAAAGCATAGATTAACATATCCTGCTCTGTCATGTGCTTTGGTGCATGTGTGTGCTGTTAACTGGATTTGAGATGCATGAAATGCACATTTATTTTTTATCTTAAGTTATTAACAATTTATTTTTTCCATCTGATTCATTTATTATCAAAGTAATTGTTAGTTGCAGCTCCATTCTAGTTTTACATAAGCTAAAAGGTTCACGTTTTGAGATTTCTATTTTGCAAGGAACAAATGCGTGCAGAAAGAAATGGAAGTAACTGGTTGACCTGGTATGAGTGTGCAGTCATAGCTGTAGAGGTAAGAGAAGCCCCCAGGTGTGTGGAGCACTGTGGTGTTACAGTTTCCAGAGATTTGCTACAACACAGGAAACACATAAATTGTCCATAAACCAGCCTAAAACACCCTTTTTTCTTACTATTTTCTAGACATATTAAAACCAGATTCTGTGAAACATCTGCACTGATTTATTTCATGGATTAATATGAGGTAGAAGTTGGATTAGTCATAATATATTAATATTCAAGTGAACGTTTCTCATGTTTCTCATTTTAAAAAAAAGCCATGCTGCTGTCACTTTTCACCACAATCACTTACCTCTTTTTCACAATGAAAAGCACGGGTTTTAATGTGCAATAATAGATTAAACAAAGCTAGAGATTTTGGTATGAGATCCAGATTTGCATCCGTTAAATGGTCATGATAGAGCTGCATGCAGTGAAAAATGTGAATGGAAAATGTTCTGCTGGTTAATCTTAAACCCATGGTCAATATTTGTGATTGTACCAGATGGAATTTTAAACAGAGGTAAACAACACTACTACACTGTCAACCAGAGGCCATATATTCAATCCAAGCTTTAAGATGTACAGTAGCAGCAAACAATCAAGACGCTGAAGCCTTACTGTTTCCATGAATGGTCTAATAGCACACTTCTTCCATGATTTTGGACTGAGGACATGGCACTTGGTCTCAAGGACATCTAAATCAAGATAATAGACCTTTCCAGCTGGACCCTACAGCAAAGGAAAGTGGACCTATGAAATAAACAGATTCTTGCAAAGATGAAAAATACATATATAGTCTGGCTTTGAATCTGTAAAAACAATTAATGAATAATATGAGTAGATCTATGCCTTTCCACTGTTGAAAATGACAGCACTGTTTACCAACCTGTTGATGCGCCTGGATGTTTGTGATTCTGTTAAGGGCAAATTTGTAACCTGTTTGTCTGTCCTCGTTTATGTACGTGACGGCCAGTCGGGACAACTTCTCCACAGTCTTGTCGTCACAGGGAACATGAACCAGACTTGTCCCCGAGACACACAAAATGTTTGCGGTCAGAAAAATCCAAATCAGAGTCAACATCTTTCTTTCTCATTAGAGGCACTGTCATGCACAGGATTTATTTCAAATGCTATCATCCGTTTATACCAGAAGATCAATGTGACTTTGGAATCAGTTTTGATAAACATTAACAAGATGATCAATGTGTGACCTCACTGTGATGTAAACAGCATGTGTGTGTCATAGTCTACAGGCTCCAAATCTACCCCAAACCTATCCAAACTGATTCACAATATACACTTTTAAATGAAAATACAAGAAGAATAATCAATCAATATTTAAAAAACAAAAAAACACTCTACCTCAGGAATGCTCATTCCTCATCGCGAAGACCAGTCATCTGCAGCAGAGTTTAGTTCCACACAAAACCTCTTGAATTTTCTTGTGAAAATAAAGACCTTGATTGGCTAGTTCATGTGTGTTTGTTTAGAGATAGACCTTAACTTAGAGGAAGGTCGATATTTAGGTCCTGAGAGAGGAGTATTTTGGCTATATACTCCCTCATGCAGTAGTATACTTTATTCGATCAGAAGATGGCGCTGGTATTACAAAGATGCGACAAAAAAAATCCATTCAGATCTTTGTGGATGGACACAGAGCCTGCGTCCCAATGTGCATACTATCCATGCTAAATTGTATGTGATAATAGTAATTTTCAATACTATTTAGGGCAGATAGTGTGATATTAGTTATTTTCAATAGTATTTAGGGCAGATAGGGTGATATATTAATAATTTTCGATACTATTTAGGGCATAGTATACACATTGGGACGCAGGGATACTGAGGTTGAATCCACCAAGGAAACCGGTTTTGCAGTCAAAGTTATCTATGGTCGCCAAAATGTCAGGAAAGTTGTTGTTATTATTATCTAATTCATGCGGCACTGTTTTTGCTTTGTTTCTGAGACGTTCATTTCAAAAGAGTTATAATTATAACTCGCTATTTAACAAAAACATAATCTTCCTTTATGTAATTGTTTTTGAGAGATCCTCAGAAATTAAAATAAAACAACGTGTCTTTTATTCATTCTCGATTAATTAATCTCAACTAAATTTGTCACTAAAGTGATTGATTTAGAACCAGCTGGAAAAAAAAACAATAGAAACCATCACAGAATTTGTAATGTTACTGGTTATAATGGGAATTTTACTGGATTTAATGGAAACTGTAATGTTATCTACTGGTAATCAGTCGCCTTCTACTTCTATGGCTTGTTAAAATTCTAATGGGAATATTCTTCAATATTCAATAATATGTTCTAAAAACACACTACAGGAAACAATTTTTTATGGTTTTAATGGTTTAAAGTTGATGTTTTGTAATGTTTGTAATTTGTATGTGTATTTTTTAGTGGAAACCATTAGAATTTCTGTGAGAGTTTCTATTGTTTTTTTTGTTTGTTTGTTTGTTTGTTTGTTTTTCAGCCACTCCAGTGCTTCTGTTATTATGAATGTGGGAAAACAGTTAAAGCAAAAGTTTATTCTGCCATCTTCCTTGTTATTTTCATAAGTTTTCAAAAGTCATTTATACATGGCTTTTCCATCTTAAGGTAAGTCAGCGTTGCTTTACTGTCCAGTGGTGAGCCAATGAGCCATAAAGCGCCGGAAGTTTTCAGACTCTTGAAAGTTTCTCGCTAAAACATGGTTTAAATTCGTTTCTAGATCTAACCACAAAACTGACAGACTATGAATTAGGCTGAGTTCAGATGACAGGTCTGCGTGAGAGGGAGTGTCCAGCGCGCAGTGCATTCAACACGAGCCTGACGCGCATCCAGAGCATTCAACCGCCCCACCGTCAGCGCACATTTACGTGAACGTCCTCGTTGAAGATGGTGTTTATGGGGAAGGTCTGCTGCTTTTTGCTCTTCTGTGTTTTTGAAGCGAGCGTTGCGCGCCGGACCGAAGAAGCGGAGACCTTGGAGAAGATTGAAAGCGCGCGCTGCGTCTCGCGATGCCTGACGCTTCACATCACGCAGATCACCGCGTTATTCAAACACCTGCAGGTAAGAGCCACCAAGAGTGAATGATTCTCGCTGATAGTTTAGATTAGAAGGTAACTCCGTATTTTGTATGGACAATATAGCCTTTAAGAAGAGCTTCACATTGGCAACTTTCTGATTGCTGACACTGAGTTGAGAAGAATAGCTGTTGGAAATATATAAATAGTATTAAAGGTCGAAACAATAAGCCACAAACACATTACGTGCAAACACATAAAAGCTTACATTCAAAAGGATCAATTAATTGTTTTAACCAACAGCAATTTGTATGCCAGTATCATTTTATGGTGTCTGTTTGTTACAAGCTATTACAATAATACATTAACATAAATTATAATATATTTAAACAATACAGATTGTTTCAAAGCAGCTTCGTAAACAAAACAAAAAATAAAAATAAAAACAACAGTAGGCCTATAAATGTTGCTCAGTTTTGATACAATTTCTGGAAAGCAGAGGTACGGTGTCTTTGTTGCACGTTACATGTTCTTACTATTATAATAACAATAAATTATGCATAATTACATGCAAGTGACCCTAAACCAACCCCTAACCATATAGTAAGTACATGTAGCCAATTAATATTACTCAGTAATTAATGTATAATTACACTGTAACAAGGACACCTTAAAATAAAATGTAACCCTAGAAATACAATAGTGTAACTATTCAGGTAAATTTAGTTCAATAAGTGTGAATATTGTGAATTTCCATAGCTATAAGCTCAGTTCAGCTAAAAAGTCTTTGAAACCGTACATTTACGGTCTTTTGAATCCCTATGTGACAACTAGCCCCAATCCCATTAGTTTCAGATGCTGAGTTGGGATCTTTTCTGAGCATGTGCAGTTGGTTTAGTGGATGGGAAACACTTTGGTTTTTTTGTGTGTGAATGAAGTGTTTAATGGCTGTTTTCACCTGTTTTCTTCATGGGTTTATCCCCTAACTGACTGGAGATCAGCTTTAGTGCAGTTGTAGTTAATTGTGTGGTATTTGGAGCTTTAATCATGAAAGCATATGGTCTGACAGCCCACCATGCAGCATGACTCTGTTCTATATATCTGTCTTTCAGTTCTGTTTGCTGTGTATTTCTTGAGCTTATGTTTGTGGCAGCTCAACCCAGCCATAATTAAGTCATAATTAGAGGCATATTATGAAAAACTACCCACTTTAGTAGTTCCAGACATTAAACTTTCTCTCTGATCTACTTCTAATCTAATTTTCTCCTCCAGTTCCTGTCTGTAAATCTTGATTTGACTTTTAAATCTATGATTTCATCATAAAATTTAATCTGGATACCAGAGGCCTTTTGCTGCATGCATCTTGCATTTGCATGTTTGCATTAAAATTTTACTTTTGCTTAATATTTTATCCGCATATAAGATGCAGATTTAAACAGTGATAACTTGCCATTGTTACCTTAAAGAGCTATTTCTACCTGATTTCACACATTAAAAATAATTTTGTTGGCATAAATGTATTTAGGTACAATTATTTTTTTTACTTGAATAAAACAGTTAATTTAGATTTTACCATTTTTAGCTTAGCATTTTTTCAGTATGTTAAAAAGTACAGAGAGTATTCGCTCTCATTGGTACCTAAGACCTTGATTCAGTTAGCCAAAATATTTCACATTCTGAGAGATTTGTAGAATGTTGTGAATGACAATTTGTTTTATTCTGCTGTGCTTTTTACAGAGTTCTGTGGGCGCAGATGCCATGTAGGTTTGCTTATTACCCATTAAATAGTAACATGTTTTAGAATGAGACCACTGACACTCATATATGACTGAGTGTCGGATAACTGTTGCTTTTTTATTGTGGGAACTCTGGGAAGTAACATGAGGGACTGCCTTGTAAAGGACTCACTAACACATTCTTGTGCGAGCTTTGGTAAGAAGGCTTCTGAAAAACATATTATAACAGCCTCATAAATTACTCCTACAATCACTGTAATTAAATCAGGATGAGATGACTCACTGCAGACTGAATTCTTCTCAGGGAGTTCTTTATTCTAAACAGAATTCCAGCCATAATTTCTGTTTGTAAAATGGGACGTCGTGCAGGTTTCAGATTACCGCTCAGAGCATAGCTGGGGGTTTTGAAGAAGGTGTCCTCCCATTTTTCCTCAGCCTTTTTAAAAGTCAAAAACCAAAGACAGTTTAGCGTCCTTACATGCACCAGCTTACACAAACCACTTCAAGAAAAGGAATGTTTGATAAGTCATCATCTCTCAAGCTCATCCTTTGTTGCAGCAGCTGCTCTGACTGCAGGTGCACGATTTACGACGTCTCCAGACAATGGTGTTTGTTGTGTGAATGGCGCACATATCCAGTGTCAGGGCAAATGGTTATACTGCGGTAAAAATGCAAGTTATCGCACATGACAGGTGTAGAGTGACGAACATCAAACAAATGTAGGCAAAGTTTTCATTTAGGTAGAGTTACACCCATTCTTTGTTCTGCTAACCTTAAAGTGGTGTTCACACGGACACTGGAGGTGTCCCAGTCTAAAAGGTCAAGATTTCGCTGATTATTGTGGGCTACACCATTCTAGCGACAAAAATAATTAGGCCTAGATGTAAGATGAGTTTCTTTCTTCTCTTGAACACAGTAGAAGGTATTTTAAAGAATGTGGGTAATGAAACAGTTGATGGTAGCATTTACTTCCATAGTATTTTAAAAAGAGAAGGCTATTAAAAGCGTGAAATGCACTTGGATATTTTCCTTTGATGTCACAGCCCATGTGCTGTACATATTCTTGTCAGGAAATTGTTTTTCTTTGGCTCCAAACTAAATTTCCTCAGATCCAAGTGATTGGGCTTAGATTTCAAAACTGAGTTGCCATGGGCAAAGCTGGCATCATGCAGGCCTCAAACTCTCATTAGAAATAAATCACTACATGCATACTCAACTCTCTGTCTTATATCATTTAGTTAGTATTTTTATGGGGCATAAATGTCAAGGTGACCATCCAGAGATCTTAATGAACATCTCACTATGAGGGTAAAATGAATTTTAATTAGTAGTTTGGCCTATTATTATTTTTATTATTATTATTATTAGTAGTAGTAGTAGTAGTAGTAGTAGTAGTAGTATAAAGTTTGTTAAAACAAAACTTTGAGAAATAATAATAATCATATTTAATAACATTAATATACAAAAAATGTCCACCAATGACTTAAAAGTGCCAGATGATGTGACCTTTATGATAAACAAGGATTTTTTTCTCAAGGTAAGTTCACATCAAATGGTATAACCACAATGATATTTGCGTAAAATGTTTGTCCAAACTTTGTTTCAAAATAAATAATGATTAAGAATCAATCAGCCTAAGTCTTGAGCTTTAAATTTACTGTACTTACTGTACGCAACTTTCATATAAATAAAACGGATTGAAAAAACAAATCTTTCCTCCTGCCAACTTGTTCCATTACTAGCATATCCCCTTAAAGCTCATTGTCTTCTGCCAACTTGCCTGTTACACATGTGACTAACAGGTCTCTGATTGCTGCTATCTTTCCAGTATTCAAGAAACTAAGTCTCGAAAATACAGTTTAAGTAACTTTTGGCCCATATCAAATCTACTTTATGAAGCAAGATAATAGAAAAGGTGGTCACCGCTCAGTTGCTTTTGAAGAAAAAAAAAATCAATATCATTTTCACCCTTACATAATACCGAGATGTCCTCTTAACCCGTGTGTGGTGTTCATATTTTTGTTACTCAGCCAGTGTTCGTGGGTCTGGTGGACCCGCTGCAGTTTTGGGTTTTTAATTCAACACAATTAAATACTTAATTCCAATTACAAGCAATATAAACAGCATATATGGTCAAAATTTGCCCTTTGCCTTTGTTAAATCACATTTATGAATTAAAGTGCTACAACCTTGTGCGGGAATGGCAGGGGTAGAAACACAAAACGCACACTCTTACAGACTCTCACTCTCTCTCACACACATAAACACACATACACATACTAACAGCAGGCCCAGACAATAGGAGGACAGAGTAAAGGTACACAGGAGCTAAAATTTCCACTTTTTTATTAGCCTCGGGACCCAAACATTCTGCATGTAATATAAGTGTGTAGGGGTGGGGTGGGGGGGTGTACAATGAGTGGTAATTGAAAATTTATTCTGATAAATATTCTTCACAGAAAATGAGCCAAGGCCAATGAGTCTGAGTTTGAAAAAAATAATTAATAGTATAATTTTTCTTTTGATAAAAAGTGAAAACGTATCCCACAGACCCAAACACCATACAAGGGTTAAAGATGGTAAGCAACCTCTTCCTTTAATCTGACTGGTGTCATCACTTTCCTAGCCTTCTTAGACCTGAGTTCAGCCTTCTGTACTCCTCACTCACTCGCTAGTCTGCTATTAGTGTTACTGGCCATCTGTGGCCAGCATATCTCTGTGTCATTTCTCAGAATGAATAAATACAAATCTCACTCAGTTGCTGCTTCACAAGGTGTACCGCAGGGATCAGTTCTTGGACCGCTTGTTTTTCTAATCTATATGCTTCTACTTTGCCAGAGTAGTCTTAAAGCCTTTCATACCAAGATGAATGGTTGGTGCAAAAATTCAGTGTGCATCTGAATGAATGCTTGTTAATGTGTCTATTCAGACCAACACCATCATTAGCACTCGGTCACTGTGACAGATTTTTTTTTTTAAGAGGTGTTGTTATATTTTTTTTTTCATAATAATCAGGAGAAATGTGTATAAAATATAATTTTTGCTTTTTTTTGTCATGTTCTGAGTGTGGCTGTTACTTAAAATCATGACTTGGTGGTGCTCACAAACAGATGTTTATTTGCTAAGCAACAGTGAATAGCAGAGGAAGAATCCAAAATCTGTTCTATGTATTCTTGTATTTGATGTCGTTTGATATACACCACAACGAATACAAAAATATGAACAAATCTTTTAATACAAGTAAATAAGGACTTAATTAGTGACAAGTGAGTTAGAAACAGAAATTTGCACAACATTGCTTTGTGTATTGTAATAACCAGAGTATCTGCTGTATTTCTGCTTAAAGCGCCAAATTTTGTGCCAAACATTCGTGTTGGTCTGAACAGGATTTGCAGTTATGCTGATGACACAAAAATATGTAATTTCTAAGTGCAAGCATCAATTTCTGTATGCCTTCATCATCTTTAAATCTGAAAGGCAGCAAACTCTTTAAAATTAAATACTGACTGAAATTTTGTTACTTGTCTGAATATTTCCCTCATGACCTTGCCATTGACATTGATGTTGTGCTGGTTAGGCCTGCACCCATTTATGAAACTTGGGAATTCTATTTGAACCTACACTGTGTTTTGAAGCCAGTCTCATCCAGCTTGTTAAATCCCTTTTTCATCTGAAATAAAGCTGATTTACACTCTTCATGTACTTTAAAGATGCTGAAGAATCATCCATGGTTTCATAACCTCCTGCAACTCGCTGTTTGTAGATCTAGTTCAAAACTGTGGATCTAGTTATCACCTTGTGCATTCTTATTTATCAAAGACAGGTAACACTGTAGTCTAAATTTTGAGATTGCACTAAACAAATTTTTCCAACTTGGTAGTCTGCAAATGTTCTTTAATTGCAGAGGAACAGTTGTACATTTGTGTTTCTCATTTGTGATGTTATATGGCTTTACTGAAATAACTAATTTCAGTTATTATGTGCATGGTGATGTGTCACGGTCAAAACCACAACAGCTTCTGGTAATCTGTGTTAAAATATAAGGGCTGGTTAGTCACAGACACTATAAAAATCCAGCAGAAAAACTTTATTGAAACGCTGTTTACAGGAAGAGGCCACACCACAGAGAGCAGTGCTAATCTGTTTCTCTTTAGCTCTTTACTTGAAACAAAACTGGAAAGGCGAGCTTAAAGAAAAACAGGCAAGAGTTGGTGAGGCTGTAAAGGCGATTCAGGGAAATGCCGTCAGGTCGGTAGGCACCCTCAGTCACCGTGGGGCATGTGGTGAAGACTGAGGTCCGAGAGAACAACACGTGATTATGGGACACTGAGAGCGGCCTGAAAAATGTTAAGCTTTGTAGAAATAAGATGGGTTTATGGCACGGAACATATAGTTATTTTCCAAACAACTGAAATGGAAGCAATGTGGCATAAATCTCTGGTGGCTTTGATGGTGGTCTGTGGTGGGATCATGAAAGAAAGGTACTGTATCAAAACTCACATGAGGTGAACGACCATTTAAACTGTCTAAGAATGACAGGAATGAATGAGAGGAAGTTAAATTGCCAATGACTGACACTTTTAAAGTTTAAATATTTAATTGCTGTGGTTGATTTTAATACTTTATTTTGTTGCAAAAAGCTTGTTTCAGAAGTAGGAAGCATGTATGTATAGGGCACAAAATGGTGTCCGATTATTTAGATATGTTTACCAAACATTATCCAACCTTAAAGTAACATGAAAAGTAGCCTCCCACACCACCACCCATTAAAATATTGGTCCTGAGTAAAATACTGGTCTTCAGCTCTGTTGTAGCTCATACTGTACTGCTAGTGTGTGCTAGCAATGCCAAGGTAAGGGAGGGCAAAAGCAAGAAATTATGTTTTATTAACAAAGTTCAGGAGGAGCACGTTCAGATAATCAACCTAATTAACATGAGAGGAGCAATCAGTAATCAGCTCACAAGACAAGATAAGAGGTGTGTATATATACACAGCAGGCTTACCTCTGTTTCTTGACCATTTTCCAGCATCCCTTCAACCCCCCTTCTCCGCACTTATAACTATTCCTGTCCTTACCTGTAGGGGGGTACCCTGGGATCGGGCCAAAATTCAGACATCTGAGCCCTCCCCTCGGACAGCACGCCAAATACGCATAACCTTTACTCTGTTTGTTATATGTAAGTGTGAACTCGTGAACTGATAAAATGGGAGAACTCTACACCAGGGAAAGCAAGAACTGATAAAATGTATACCTTGAAATCAGTGCTTGCCAAATGCATAAATGAAATATCTTGAGCTTTTTGATGGTATCCAACATTTTTGTAATGACCTGAAATTCTTTATTTAATATATATATATATTCTGGAAACAGCAAATATAATTTTAGGAAGTGAGTATTTGAATGCTCAAAAGTGACACCAAAAAAGAATCATGAAAACTGATCAATTACACAAAAATGATGAAAGCAGCCTCATTTTAATTTTGTCATTGGTTTTATGGTGTGATTGTTGCATTAGATTGCGGTCTAGTTTTTTGGGGGATTTGCCCCAATACACTGCCTTACAGTCCGTGGCAGCAACAGTGTTCAACAGTGTGGTTTTTATACCCTAAAAACTGTATTCACCTATTACACAAAACTACCCATGACACAAAACTTGAATTTTTAGATATTCAAAATATTTTGTGTATGATTTGTAAGTTTGTTTCCTCATGAGGACCAAAAAATGTACCCCACAAGGTCAAACTGTATTTATGGGGACACTTGGTGCCCGGAACATAGGGAATAGTAAGTACACACACACTCACACAAAGGACGTGTTCTTCCTTTCATACAGCTAGACTAAATAGAACAAGACAGGGTTTTTAAAAGAACTATTTTTAACTTGATTTTTTAAACTTTTTTTTTTAACACAGTATTAAAAATGCTACCAGCTACATTTTTAAAATACCCAATCAAACCAATCGGAGTGAAAATAGTAAGACAATTTTAATTGGATAATTACAGCAATGTGCAGAAAGTGGTTTAGATGATTTCTGAGCTTTTTTCCCCCAATTAGCTAGTCGGTGAGTCTTCAAAAAATTACAAAACATAATACCTCATGTTTTGAATTCACTGTTTTTTTTTTGTTTGTTTTTGGGACATATATATATATATATATGAGGACTCAGCTACTCGGATTGAGTTGGGCCGGTCATTCCACCAGGAGGGAACATTTAATTTAAAAGTCTGTGAAAGTGATTTTGTGCCTATTTGGGATGGCGTAAGTAATTAATTCTGAAGTAATGAATTTAGGTAAAGAGGTGCAGAGCCAGTGGTGGTTTTGTAGGCAAACATCATACCTCTTGTTTTTATTTTAGTGTATTTTTTTTTTGTTTTCTGGTTGTTTATATGTGTTTTGATGTGCATTGTTTTTGGCTCACTAAAAATTAATCTTGTTTCTGGATTTCTTGTTTCTTGTTTCAGTCGGGTTTCAGTCGGGTTTCAGGCCCCATCATAGCACAGAAACTGCACTTGTTAAAATTACAAATGACTTTCTTCTTGCATCAGACCAAGGCTGCATCTCATTGCTAGTTTTACTTGATCTTAGTGCTGCGTTCGACACCATAGATCACAACATACTCATAGATAGATTACAAAACTATACAGGTATCCATGGGCAGGCTTTAAGATGGTTTAGATCCTACCTGTCCGATCGCTACCACGTTAAAATCTCTGAAAATTAGCGCTTTTATCAGCGGTAACCAACAGGTCTGAGAGGAAATCTCCAAATTCTTTTAGGAATTCAGTATACGGCCCTGGTGGTCTATACACAGTATCCAGAGCAAGAGATACGATTTGCATATCTGACATTGTAACATTAAGCAAAAGTATTTCGAATGATTTAAACCTGTATCCTGTTTTCTGGGTAACTCTGAGAATATCACTATATATTGTTGCAACACCTCCCCCACGACCAGTCTGACGGGGCTCATGTTTATAACAGTAGCTTGGTGGAGTAGACTCATTTAGACCAATATAATCATTTGGTTTTAGCCAGGTTTCAATCAAGCAGAGTACATCAAAACTATTATCTGTGATCATTTTATTTACAATAACTGCTTTGGGTGTGAGTGATCTAATGTTTATGAGCCCAAACTTTAGAAATTGTTTTTGTTCATTTATTTTACGTTTTTCTGGTTTAATCACGATAAGATTTTTTCTAGATCCTACATTAAAATTTATATTTTGACCTCATTATTCGGGGAACAGACACAGTTTTAATAGATTGGACAGCGCAAGTACTTCTAACATTTAAGTGGGTAGAACAAAAGCCATCATAACAGTTATTTGAGAATTGGCTTACTAGTCATATGGAGTGTAGAGTCCTGGAGATGTTGTCCGAGAGGAGTTCCTCTCCGACTCTGCTGGGGCAGAGGCCATCAGCGTGACAAGGCCTAGGACGCTCCCAGAAAAGATTCCAATTATTAACAAAGAGCAGTTTCTTTTCTTTACACCATGACAAAAACCATTCATTTAGAGCAAAAAGTCTACTGAACCTTTCGTGTCCTCGTCGATACGTGGGCAGTGGTCCTGACACGATGATCGTCGCCGTGGGCGTCATGCTGCGAACCATCTCGATCAGGCCCCTGAAGTCCCGCTTCAGCATCTCCGTCTGCCGCTGTGTGGTGTTGCTAACCCCGGTGTGAATCATGACCACTCTGGGGCTCTCATCGGCCTTCAGGATCGTGGGTATCTGCGCAGAAACATCGAGAACAAGAGCATCAGGGAAACAGTGAGTGTGCACTTTACCTTCGGCTAACGTAGCACGGACGTGTTGGACGATGGAGTCTCCGATGATCACAACGTCGCGTTCCGTCTCGCGGAGGGGAGAGAAGCGGTTCCGTGTGGAGATCTCGAAGACCAGAGGGGGAGAGGTCGTCACCCGGGGCCTGGCTCGCGTCCTCCGCTGCGGATGCACCCAGGTACCGTGGTGTCCCGGTGCCAGAGTGAAGGACATCTGGCCAGATCGCGTCCTGGGTGCACTGGGCCTGTGCAGAGAAACACATAGGGTAAAGGTGGTGGGACTGTTAGTAGCGCACTGCATACTTACCCTGGACTTGTGAGAGTCAGCTCGGGAGGTTTCCAGCACGGCTCTCCGCTCTCTCAGCTGGGCCTGCCTCTGCTCCAGGACCCGAATCTGCTTCTCCACCGAATGCAGCTCGAACGTGTCGTCACCTGCACTCAAAGGTAGACATACATCCACCATTAAAGCAAGTAACAGTGAGTAAAGCAATTGTAATGTGTGTGAATAGAGTATTAGCAATGCACGCGGGCTTAGCGACAACCACGGACTCGGACTCGGGAATTCAAAATAAAACTAGTGATAGCAAGGCGCTCTGATTGTTTTTGTTGTAGAATACGATAGAGTATATATTCACATGTTATAGAAATGAAAATGATGGTGTATAAAATAGATTTCAATAATAAAAAATAGACGATAAAGAAATAACGTGACGGAGCTCAAACTAGAGGCATATGGCAGCATGAGGATGAGAAAATGACTTGTAATTTGTTGCTACACTATTCCTTTAACAATACATTTCTGATAGCTGATGAAATAACATTTAAGATATAAATCAGTAAGATGGTAAGTCTCTATTAGTTCTGGCTGGACTTCAGAAGACACATGGCACAGACAGACCTTTGAGCTGAGCTTTAGCTCCGTCATATATTTATCCTCATCTGTCTAAGCAAACACATAACAGTTCATGAACCGCACTGATGATTACTCATGGTTGTTTAATATACCTTGACAGTGATGTATAGCAGCTTACAGTCGGTTTATTTTAGTAGAAGGTTTTTATCAGTTGGATAAATGGTTTTTATGGTTTAATCTAAATCTCTCTTTAAGGGAAAAGGCTCTGTTCTCTCTTAAGTGGGAAGGACATGTCTTCAGCCCCAAAGACTAAGGATTTCACTTCAATGTTATCATCTTGTTTTCTGTGTTTAAAGTAAAAACATCTAAAACAACCTTAAAAGGATTTCTTTTTTATCTCTTCATGAAAGTTTTTGGAACAGAACTGTAAGTGTTATGGGTCTAGTTGGTTTAGTTTGAAGGTGTGGAGTGAGAGCTTTAGTCTGGGAAGCTCATCAAGAAGGATTTAGCCTTGATGTGATCTCCTGAGATGATGTTACGCTCCAGCATTCCTTTGGAGATCACTACTGGAGACTCACTGACACACAGTGGGCTCTCTCTGTCCCTAAAGTCCTAATTAAAACCTCACAAAAGACTTGTGGGACCTCAGAGGAGGCGTGACTCACGTTTGCTGAGGATAAATAATGGTTACCCAGAGGGAGTGTCTGGAGGATTACTGCCGCGTTCGCCTGCATGATGATCACTCATATATGTGTTTGCCTTTGCCATCATTTCAGAGCAGCATTCAGATGGCATTTTACATGAGGTTACAGAGAAGTCTTTGTGTTTGTGGTGTCTGCCGTCCCCTCATTCCCAAAGACACTGTGACATAATAGAAGTCTAAACACAGACACTCTGGACCGTCATTCATTAGCTATGGTTAAATCCTCATCACCACTTTTCCGAAACAAGGTTTGGTTAGGTGTTGACGTATGCTTGAGGCTGTGGTTATGGTGTGTTTACTTCCTCATACATGATTCATTCTTGCCCATGTCGCCCTACGCTGGAAGGAATTCTGACCTCAGGCTTTAAATGCCACTGTAGGCCCATGGCAAATATATATCATAGTCATCTAACAGTCATAAATGACAGGAGATGGGTGCTCTTGCATTAAACAGTTCAAACTTTTGTAGAAATCAGACAGTGATTTCAAAATTGTTACTTTAACACAACTTAATCCAGTTATTCAATTAGAATTGAAAAGAGATGGGTTCAATTTGTCATGTTTATTCTGTGGAGTTTTATGTTCTAAAACTCTTAATTTTAAGTTTATTTATGATTCCATTGTATCTGTCTTTACTTTTCCTATGTTTCTTAAAAAAAAAAAAACATGTAGACAGTGGTTGATAGATTCATAGACATCATACACTAGCTGTGGACCACTGACATTTTGAACCATTTTGAAACAGCTATGATGTAACATAGCCTTATTTACTGAATCGTGACTTCACTCCAACATCACTCCATATAACTGGTTCAAAATGATTTGCAACGGTTTCAAAGCTTCATAGAACAGTGCTTTAAAAACTTCTGAGATTGTCTTCTTGTTTTTGTTTAATAAATGTTTACACTGTGATTAGATCCATGCCTGCACTATGAGACATAATTGTGCCTTCAGAAATATTGTTTGATATATTCCTGCTCAATGTCAAACTGACCACAATCTTCCAAACAATCCTTAAAATACATCTTATACATTCCCATCTGTCAAAGCTTTCTCTAGTATGTGAGCAGCCTTAAAAGATGAACCCTCTGTTTCATACTCCGTAATCTGAAGCTTTGTGATGTCGTCCTAATCATTTGTATGTGTTTCATGGTCTCTTTCAGAATGACCGTGTGTTGGACTGGTGTGAGGACCACAGGAGATGTTCACAGGTAAGATGTGTTTTCAGATTAATGAGCTTGACAATATTCATTGAGCTCACAGCTTCTCACACTGCCTCAGCACTGCTAAATAAAACTCTGTTCAAATGTAATTTCCTTTTATTACAAGGAAATGGCCAAAGGTTAATGCCTTTATACAAACCACATGCCCTGTACCTACACTAAACCTCACTCATGTCTAATGGCTTCTGGAAACCCAACATAAACAGCACTGAGAGCTGCTGTTGTACCCAGGGCAATTCTTTTGCCTTATTACAGCTCTTTCCTTCCACCAGATTATGGTCATTTTAGGTTGTAGTACTTTATACAAACAGAGTTAGCACTTTAGTATTTTGATATTATTCTATTTTCCAAACATACAATCAGAATTGATGTCACCTGTGCATATTATTCCATATAGCGATTGCTTTTCACTATCCAGTAAGTTCCTGGTGGATAAAATCACATTACAGAAGTAATAGGTTGTGAACATGTTTCATGTTGACTTTAAGACCAAGTTTGTTTTTCCTAACTGGTTTGCCCCATGGGAAATAAATAAAGATAGGTTAGGGGTAATGCAATAAGCATTTACAGCACACCTCTCCTTCCACTAGAGTTCATTTGCAAGGACGCATTTATCACAAAAGCTCCCTGGGTTAAGCATACTTTAGGGAAATATTCAGCATTGACTCATGGAAAAACCAACATCTCTACCAACATTTTTGCAAAACTCCAAAGACGTACCTACATACAACTTCCAGTAGTAAAATGAACAATAGTGGCAGTAAAATACCTACAACTTTTCTTAATTTTTTACACAAATTATAATTACATGAGCAAGATTAACACTAAATATAACACTATGTTATGAGCTCCAAACAATTTTACCACAGCGCATTATTGGTAAACCAATACATTTTGATGTTTGCATCACATAACCAGCTCCATATGTATGGCTTTTCTGATGCAGTAAACTTGCTCAGTAGCGCACCCGGTACAGCATTGCATTTGCTTGGGTATGGGTCCAGTGAAACATGATCCACAATAAAAGTGCTCAAAAACTTACAGTGGAACACAGTTGCTTCAGCAAATGCATTTTTACATCACATTTGCTTTTTTTTTAACACTATCGGTTAAGTTTAAGTTAGGGTTTAATGTAGGTGCTACGTTATTATCAAATGTGATAGAGCACTGCTAGATTAAAGTTCATCTATTTTGAATAAAATTAAACACTCTTCAGTGCCTCTCACTGGAGATTTCTCCAGTTTTGCAAAATGTGCAAGAAGCGACATGATATTTTGCCAAAATGTCGGCACAGGTATGTTTTTCCAGTGAGTGTGGTTTGTAAGTATAAGTAATGTTGCAATTATTACCCATAAATTGCACAATAAAGTAGCGTTTTTAACCTTTTAAAATGAATTTGTGTTGCAAGGTCTTTGGTGCATACCACAGTTTTACTCAAACAGTCACAGTTTTGGTTTACAATTGCTCCCAAACACAGTGTTAAATCAGAGGAACTGAGACTGAAGCGGACCATGAAGAATACCCAGGACTGATTTTTTTTTTTCAGTAATAGTGATATGCAACCATAATTGCCCTTCGATAAGCTAGTAAACATGGTTAGCTCATTAATGGTAATTGCCTAAGCCCAGACATCTCTGGCTGCCGTCTGCCAATCACCAACCACCACTCACCCTGAGGGCCAGAGCTTTAAAATCCCTGAATGAAAAAGAGCAAAAACATTCCTCGTGAAAGCCGTATTTCTCACACCAAGCATTTAAGCCATTCTAATTGCTTTCAGATGGAAGCAATCCACCGTCAGCCCTTCCAATAACAGGTAAAGTAAATGTTGTGTTTCTTATGAAAATAAGCTGTGTTCACATCCTCCTGGGCTGAGCTGCGCCTCTAAAAGTGCACTTGAAATTAGCTCCTGTTTATTCGTTTAAAGCCCAGGCCAGGAAGACGCTGTTTTTTTCTTTTTCTTGTAATTTCTTGTTTGCTTGTGAAGGACTTTCTAGATCTCAAATTTTTTTTGTATATTTTGAGTGCATGATTACCACAAATCCCCTCCTATCCCTTTCAAAAAAATATGTTTTACTCGAGTGTGCTCTTATTATACTTATTTTAAACAAAACTAAAACTAAAAAAAAAAAAAAAAAGAATTTGAAGTATACTTTTCCCCAAAAGCACAAGCTACAGCATCTATAATGAGCAGTGGCTGGTGTTAGGAGCTTGATCAGGGCGTAACCCCAGCACTTCCAGTCTTATCCGTCAGGCTTGACCCCGGGTGAAGCAGAAAGCTGTCAGATGTTTCACTGTGGCAACACTCGCAGTTTACTACGCCTCTGGAATGGGATTAACCTCGCTGAAGCCACTCTCTCTTCTCTTAAGTAAAGCTTAGAAGCAGATGGAGGCCTGTGCCCTGCTGGGGTTGACCCGGGCTGGGCTGGGGCGCAAGTTTGGACCCTGATCAGCAGGTGAGCCGAGCGCCTAGAGGGTCATGAGGGGCAGCACACGAGGGTCACTCTGTGTGTGGCCAGCTGAGCTCGTGCTGAAGCCATGAGGGCACTGTTGACTCAGCAGATTCCCGCTTTAAGGGGCATATTGTTTTGAGATTTTGGGAGCTCATTACATTTAACAGTTCCTGGAAGTTTCACAGGAGAGCTTATTCCAGCTTTGTTTGGCAGTTGGTCATTTTGGAGGTTTAAAATAAGTCTCATTAGGTATCTGAAAGCAGTAATATTGTATGTCGTTGCTCATGCTGATAAATCAGCCTAGTAGCGCTCTTATCACAGTAACCAAGCTTCAAAATACTGGTGGCTCCACAGTACTCTTGTCAGGGTTGCCAGATCTGTGTGACAAAACTTGCCTATTGTCAATCAAAGCTAGCCAAAAACTAGTCCAATGACCATTTAATAACCCAAACCTATACCACAACTATGCCATTCCCATACCTAAAATACATATTTTGCAGTCACTGTTATGCATTACACACAATTTCAACTTGAAAATCACTGAATAGTAGTAACCATAAACAGTTTATCATAAATAATCTTTCATTAAGCTTAACAGTTTTTGCAATAGCATAAAATTATACAAAATGAACAAATAAAATGCTTATATGTATCTGTTTAAATGTATTCAAAAATGTTTTAAGGTGTGTGTTTTTCTTAACTTAACACAATATGGTGCTTGCAAAAAAAAATCTGTGGAATATCAAATATAAAATATATCTGTGGAATATCATTTTTGGAGCACAAAACCAGTCCTAAGTTGCAAAGGGATATTTGGAGCAATAGCCAAAAATACATTGTATGGGTCAAAAATATATTTTTTTCTTTTATGCCAAAAATCATTAGGATTAAGTAAAGATCATGTTAAATGAAGATATTTTGTAAATTTCCTATCGTAAATAATTAAAAACTTATTTTTTATTAGTAATATGCATTGCTAAGGACTTCATTTGGACAACTTTAAAGGTGATTTTCTCAATATTTAGATTTTTTTGCACCCTCAGATTCTAGATATTCAAATAGTTGTATCTCAGCCAAATATTGTCCTATATGTATAGTGCTACTTAAGTGGATTAACTATTGAGCTCCACCTGTGCCAAATTGATTATCTGATAATGCTCCTCCCGAACCTTGTTAATAACATAATTTAAGTAATCAACGAAGTAAAGAATTTTGCCAAAATATATTAATGTGTATCATTTATTAATTATATATTTGTTATGTGTAATATATTTTCACTTTCACTCACAACTTTATTTTTATTTGCTATTGAGAATTTTAATATTATTAATGAAAAACAACACATGCAAAGGTATTAAAATACGTAAAAAATAATCAGAAGTTGAGAAAACTCAAACGCACGAGGAAACGATCTGTATGATCTTTTTGAGTATACTGAACATATGGAAACTTATGGCTTGAATTTTCGGTTAAGCTGAGCATTAAAATTAATTTTTTTGATCTAAAACTTTCTCAGTTGATCTAACTTGTGTATCAGTTTAAAAAAAAAACTAAAAAAAGGTTATATAGATTTAATTCTAAACACCATAACGAGGCACAGACTAGTTGAAATGGAAGAAACTTCAAGGAGAACATTAATCTCACTGGTAACATAAAATACAAACAAAAATCAGCTGGATGTGACATTGAAAGCTAAGTTGCTCATACTAATGGCCTGAAAATTGACTTAATTTTACATAATTTTTTCAACATCCAGAATAGTTTGTCTGACAACATGGATTTGGTCTTTTAACTGTGATAGAGTACTTGTACTGTTACAGTACATGGCTTGCGAGATGTGATTGAAGTATTGTGACAGCTTAACTGTCAATGATTTTTTCCAGAAGCTTAAATACATCAATTGTGTAACGTTAAACCCCAGTTCAAACAGCTTCATGCTTAAAGCTCTCTACACATTCTTATTCAAAGCACCAAATAATCGCAACAGCATGAAATCAACTGTGGTTTCCACCTAAAGCAATACATTTAGCTTCAAAACCACAGACAGCCTCAAAGCCAACATTACAGTTCCTAAAGTAAACCATGGTTGGTTACCATTTACATATCTGAAATATGCTCTGTTACCTTTAACGGCATGTGAAATAGTTTATGATGATGGATTCATTCGAACCATATGAGTGGCGTAGACAGCTCCTCCTTTCTGCAGGCTGGTGAACTCCGTGGCCTTGTGTCGTAGTTTCTCCTCCACCCTTAGCAACATGTTTGCTGTGAGTGTGTTGCGTGTGGCCTGCAGACACCTGAACTGCAATGGCAAGTCAATGGATTGCAGACATTCGGAACACCCAGGTTGTTCCCACAATGCACCAGTGCAGATTGTGTGCTGATTTAAACTGCAGCAAGCAACGGATGCTTTCCAGTTCATTTGCTGCCCCGTGTGACACCTTTAATGACCGGCCCGTCCTGCGTTCGTCAAAAAGGCTGATGTTTCGCTGGGAAGGTGTTTGCACGTTTTACTAGAAAACTCCCGGGGATTCAGAAACACTGAATTAAAGATGTTTCTGCACATATGGTTTTTGTCATAGCGCGTCTGGAGCCCATGAGAATGTACACTAAATCAGAACATGCAGCCTTCCTTTAGAATCATGAACAGGCAAAATGAGAACGCTGAGAGGTCAAGAAGAGACCTTCAAAATCAAGTGCAAAATGATTTGTGTTTTGTTAGGGGGGTGGTATGGACGTTTGTCATCGGCTTCCATATGGATAAGCCATTTGAGTTATTCTTGACATTGAAAGATGAATGGACTTCCACTCTTTCTCGGGCTACACTGTGTCTCCTAATGTTTCAGTTTTTCGCGTCTGGCGTTTGAAGGTTCATCGGAGGTGAGGTCGGGAACACAAGCTTCCGTTCCATTTTCCTTTGGCCTCTTGCAGTGAGCACAGCTTTCTCCTATTTGTTGCCATCTTGTTCTGCACGGCTTTCAAAAGGTTTCGGAGGGTCTGCGCCGCTTCTCAGAGAGATTTTCTGAATTTGTTCCACCACATCACAGTCCCCTTTAAAGCTCCTCTGGTTTATGATGACATACATTCAGAAGAAATGCTTTTCTGATCCGATGATCATGTGATAACACTTTTAAATAAGGTTAATGCTAGTTAACTTGATTAGTGAAAGTGAAAGTGAAAAAAAAAAGTGAAAGTGAAAAAAGTTGACATTCATTAACAATGACAAATACTTTATTAATCTTACACTCTTAAAAAAAAGATGCTTTGTTTGCATCAGGTATTCTATGAAGAACCTTAAACATTTGTGGAAACTTTACTTAACTGAAAGGTTCTTTGAGGAACGCAAAATGGTTCATCTATGGCATTGTTGTGAAAACATACACTTGGGAGCTTTATTTTTTACATTTGCAGTAAATTTCAACATGTACTAATATATTATTAAAGGGATAGTTCACTCAGAAATGAAAATTCCATCAAGACATTACTGGTAGCCATTGATTTCCATAGTATTTTTATTTCATACTATGGAAGTCAATGGCTACTGTCAACTGTTTGGTTACCTACATTCTTAAAAATGTGATCTTTTGTGTTCAACAGAAGAAATAAACTTATACAGGTTTGGAACAACTTGAGGGTGAGTGAATGATGACAGAAGTTTCATTTTTGGGTGAACTGTCCCTTTAAATATTAATATTATTTAATGAACCTTATCTGATATGGACTAACAATGAATGGTTGTATTTTTAATAACAGTAAAGGTTCTTGCACACTGAGTCCAAAATTTTTGTATGCATTTTTTCTTAGTCTTATTTATTTATTTATTTTCATATTCGTCAGCCTTTCCAGTCTAAATGCCTGCTACAGATGCAAAAATGCAGAGAATCGAAACTGGTCCGATTTTTTTTTTTAAGCGTGATTGACACAACATGAGGTTGTATTTATTTTTTAACATGAGAAAATTTCAGACGAGAAGACCTTAACACTTTATTTTGATGGTGTCCTTTAGACATTTGGTTGGCTATAAGAATCTTTAATGACTGCTAGTTGACATGCAGTTACAGAGTATTATTAGACTGTCTGCTTAATATCTGCCAACACTCTTTTTTTGATGCTATACCAACAGACATTCAACTGACTATAAATAACTTTGCAAGTTAACTTATACTTCTAACCCTAACCTAACTGTCTACTAATACTCCACTCATTTTCTAATGACTGGTAGTTAACATGTAGTTCCAAAGTTACTTTACAGTAACTTAACAGAAATTTAAAATAAAGTGTAACCTTGTCTTATGTTAAAAAAAGATCATAAATTCTCTTAACAAGTGTATTGCTCATAGGTAATATTAGTTAATGAACGCCTTATTGTAATGTGTTACAGATTATTTATTTATAGAACTAGTAAGGAGTACTTGGCAAAAATTGTTTCTTGACTTGAGTTTTTGGCACTATATCATCAAATTATTTGATTGAATTATTGCTCATGCACAACATCTGAGCACAATCTTAATTGTGCAATGACCTTAAAAGTGCCTTCTGGGTGCCTGTCTTCAGTTGTCTATTGCAGTTATTATTGAGCATTCAGCATCATGTTTCTCACTGACGCCAGTGACTCATTTCATTTTCTTGGCCCCGTGTGGTCTCATTCATTTCCATCACACCTCACGCTTGTTTCTCTCGGTATTCGAGTCAGGAGACAGTCCAAAACACCATTATTAGCTGTTGCTTACATTCTGTTCATTTCTTATTTCCTTTTTCAAGAACATTTATAGCTCTTCGGCTGTAGTGTCTTACCAAATCAGCCCCTGAAATTCTGGTTAGACTTTGTTATTAGAAATTCTGTTTGTCCAGAAATAATAAGCACAGGTTATTTCATATGGCCATTTTTGTTTGCATAAACTGCAAACAACCATTCTCTTAATCTACTGTATATTTAACAATATTTCATTATTAAGGTGCTTTATCAACGTTTTGCCTTTAATAACCGTCTTAGAATAAGTTCAGTCTCTCCAGCTGAATGTTGTCTATCCGAACATCTGCCTGTTGCTTCAGGGATGTTGAAGGAGGGAATCGGCTTTTCACTCTTCTCTCCACAACTGTCCACAGTGTTTTGATCATATTCAAGTCAGCTGATTGATGTTGAAGGAGGGAATCGGCTTTTTACTGTTTTGTTCGTAGATGTATTGTGTGTTTTGATGATACAATAGATTTAGGTTTAATATGGTTTTCAACTCTAGTCTTATGATAGCAGTTCTCTTCCCAAAACTCTCTAACTCTGTTCCCATGGATCATAATTCCATCTTTTCCACATTTTAGCATTGTTTTCTTTGATTACTGTGATTTTGTGAAGTTCTCTGTGGTTGGTTTTTATGGCAACATGGTTTTGAAGTGAATATAGAGGTTTGTTGTCAGTTCTGTGTTGTTTGGACACAATACTTCATAGTGTTTGATGGACTTTAATACTTCCTTCAAGTTTTTTTTCACTGTTCTTCTTCACTGATCAAGTCTTGCCATGTTTTATGCATGCAGCCATGATCATAGACTTTTTTTATTTGAACAGCAAACAATTGGGCTTTTAAAGTTACAGATGTTCTTGCTAAACGTGCTCTTATGATTTGCTATTTTTGAAAGTCACCTATTTCACCCATGTCTTGTACTAAACATTGTCATTCAAACTAGAAAGTGTAGACAACAAAAAGATAAATATATGGTAATTGCAGTGTTTGTTTTTTACTATAGCCTACACAATTGATGTTAACCCCATAATAACAGGTGTGATTTTGTTTAATGCCCCAGGACAGTTATTTAACCTGATAATATAAAAATATTTTTAGCAAATAGAGTAAGTACTTTACAATGAATTATAATTTGTAACTTTTCCCCTTCTTTATTCTATAATTATTTACCTAATCAGATTTTGTCATTCTAAATTCAAATGGCACTTTTTATGACCATATTTTTTTTTCAATGGCAAAGACAAAAATGAAAATGTTTGCCCCCAAACCCCCATAGCAAGCTCAGTTTTTTGATCCCAGTATTTGTATATGGCTATGCATGTCAATCTTCATCAGGCAAATGCATGAAACTGATGTAAAATGAAACTGTAAGTGTCACGTCACACTGTTCAGGGAAAACGCTGAAGTCACAAGGAAACGTTTAACAAACTTTAATCAAGAAAACACTGGGAATAATCCACATCAGGAGCTTGAGCAACACACGTAGACAACAAGTAGACCCGACAGACACAGACTGCACAGATTAGGACTTAAACACAGGGGATGAATAAGGAAACACGGGTGCATGGGATGACTAATCAAATTAATAAAACAGAACGAGGACAGGAACAAGACCAAATAAGGAAACACGGGAAGGACTATGGGGACAAAACAAGTCCAAAAGTCTGACATTTCGACCCCCTCCCAGAAGATGCATCCTCGCACCATAGCAACAACAGAGGGCAGAGGAGCCCAAGGTAGAGACGGAGAGCCAATGAGCCAGGGGGATGCAGAGGATCTGGGGGGCCAGGGTGGTGCTGAGGGCTCTGGTGACCGAGCCGGAGATCCACGGCGGAGCCGGAGCAACTGAGGACCAAGGTGGAGCTGGCGGGAGGAAGGAGCCCAACAGAGCCGGTGGGACGAGCGATGAGGTGCAGCCGGAGGAGCGGAGTCCAGAGGCGATGGCGGGTCGATGTCCGACCAAGGCTGAGCCAGAGGGACTAGGGAGCCTGGTGGAGCTGGTGGATCGACGGGTGACGGTGGAGGCGAGGGAGCTAGGAGTCCGGGCCTCGGAGGCTTGAGGCAGAGGTGAGGGATTCTTCAGCCATGGCGACCCTGATGGATGGCAGACCTGCGGAGCTGGCACCATTTAGATGATGGGCTGAGGGTGAGAAGAGCGGTTGCCAGACAACAGCTGTGGAGGAGGCAGGAGTGGGTGGGTGGGTGTGTGGGTGGATGGGCATTTGTGAGCTTCCGGGCTCTCAGGGCTGCCCTTGGAAATCAGAGCCCACTCCTGGCTGGAATGGGAAATGGGAGCCCCCTCAGGGCTGTATGGGAACAGCGGGGACCAAGAAGATCTATTAAGTCCCCCTCGAAGTCCAGCAGTCCCAGATGTACGATCAGCTCACCCTCAGCTGCAGTGCAGTGGTCGGTGCTCCACACCGCGCTCTCAACGTCCACAGCTTTCTCCCTCGCGATGGGCATTGCAGCCAGCTCACGCACCTGGTCTGACGGATTTTGCTCTACTTCCGGGACAATCCTTTACTCAGTCGCTCGGCATTGCACTGGCTCATAGATCTCGGTGGGAACTGGCTCTCCATCATCGGTGTGCTCGGGCTTTAGCTCCGCACAGCGGGGAGATGGTGGGCTGAGCTCTGGGTCTGGAGTGGATCCATTCCACAAACGCAGCAAAATCTGCTCGAGAACCATCTTCGGATGACAGGCGCTCTGCACACGGTATTTAAACTTGCATCGTAGAACGCACAGAGCGCACAGGAGGAACTCCGGGATGCCGAGGGGATCCATAAGGGCACACAATGGAAAAAAAAGACACTGGGTGAAAAGAGGAAACAAAACGGAGGGTAGACAAACATAGGTTACTGTTTTGGTCAGGTCTTCTGTCACGTCACACGGTTCAGGGAACATGCTGGAGTCATGAGGAAACATTTAACAGTCTTTAAAAACTGGGAATAATCCACAACAGGAGCTTGAGCAACACACGTAGACAACAAGTAGACCCAACCGAGACAGACTGCACAGACTAAGACTTAAACACAGGGGATGATTGGGAAAACACAGGTGCATGGGAAGACTAATCAAACTAATAAGACAGAACGAGGACAGGAACAAGACCAAATAAGGAAACACGGGAAGGACTACGGGGGCAAAACAGGTCCAAAAGTCTGACAGTAAGTGTTTTTTTTCTGTCACTGTATAAACATAAGCGCAGGCCAGATAAATAAACATACTGATGAGGTTCATGGCCAGTTCGAGTTCCTAATCCTGATTGATTTGATTGTACATTAAAAAAGATCCATTTGAAAGCGATTAACATTGGCTACTGAGGGGAAACTACTTCATAAGCAAGCAAGATATTGATATCACCTCCACAACAGATGTTAGAAACTCACTCACAGATGTTTGCAACTATGGGAAAACATTTAAGAGTTTTTGAACTCAAAGTGTGTCAACTTCAATCTGATGTTTCTGTAAACGTGAATCTGTTTTTATTTGTCTTAATGTGAATATGCTGTGCATTTCTTTCGTGTTGTTTCAAACGGTGATGTATAACAACTGAAGTCATATGGACTCATTTTCTGATGTTTTTATGGTGCTTTTATGTCCTTTTTGATCTTGACACACTAAAAAAAAAAGAAAATTTGCACCAATTTAAAAAAAATTATTAAATTTGTTACAGCCATAAAAGTTTTTCTCAAATTATATTTATGGTTTGGTTCATACCTTACATTTTTATTTCATACTAAACATCTCTTTTCCGAAAGACAGAAACATTCATATCAGGTATTACACCATTTTCTATTACAGCAATATAAAAATGCATTTTAAAATAAGTGGGCCTTGCAAATTTCCAGTGCACTTTTTCATATATGTATAAAACTGTGCAACAGATTTTTTTCTACCACAACTAATGATAGATTGAAGAGCACATTGAGGTGCTCTTATGCGGGAAATGAGGTCAGGTAGCAGGAATGGATTTGACTGGACAAGAGCCCTCCTTACTGCTTCATTCATCTGGTGACTCTGATGTCTTTTTTATGATGAGGAATGGGCTTTTATCTTCATGAAGAGGTTTTCCATGCTGCCTTTGAGCCACAACTTCTCACACATATTTTTTTTTTCAGCCAGACCTGAATGTCATCTGCTTTTTTTAAAGGGAAGAGACAGTAAAACAGCAGGACAGCTGGAGAGTGAAACTCTTTACAGGTTCTGAGGTTGCCACCATACAGATGTCTGAGTTCAGAATAGATGCTTGTTCAAGCACTTGAAGTAGCTAAATTAGTTCAGTCTAGGTCTGTGCATGTCTCAAGCGTTCAGCCTAATATTCTCTTTAAACCATGCAATTGCTTTTGTACGGAAGAGGATTAGGGTCAAGCAATAATAAAAAAATAAAACCATCTCGAGATTAAAGTGATTCAATGTAGAGAAAAAAGTCTTTATATTTCAAGAAAAAAGTAGTGAGAAAATATTGAGCTTAAACTCATTAAATTTAAATTATGAGAAAAAGTTGTTAAATTGCGAGAAAAAGAGTTGAGATAAAATGTTGAGAATAAACTCATTAAATTATGAGAAAAATTTTTTTACATTTTGAGAAAAAAACCGTTACATTTCAAGAAAACAGTCAAAATAAAATGTTGAGAATAATTTAAAATAAATTACAAGAAAAGAACTCACTAAATTAGATTTTTCCACTTTTCTGATGTGATATGTGATGAGAAAAGTAAAAAAAGCAAGTTTGCCAAAAGACAGACTCGAACCCAGTTGATTGTATCATACACTTCTTCCTAGTGCATTACTCTCCAACACATCCCACTGAAGACACTAAATAACACTGTCCAACAAGTTTAAATGAACATGACACGAGTGTGTAATTCTTGACTTTTTTCTCGTAATTTAATGAGTTAATTCTCAACATTTTATCTCAACTTTTTTCGCAATTTAACTTTTTTCTAGGAATTTAATGAGTTTATTCTCAACATTTTGTTAGAAAAAAATTCTTCAAATGTAACTTTTTTTTTCTTGAAACATAACGACTTTATTCTCGAAATTTCATGAATTTAATCTCAACATTTTATCTTGACTTTTTTCTTAAAAATAAACAAGTTTTTTGTTTAATTTTATATATTTTTTTTTTTTTTTTTCTTTATTTTTAACAAGTTTAATGTTGCATCTTTTTTATTATCGAGCAGAACAAAACGGCAGACTCAAAAATGTGTGGTAAAAGCAGATCTAAGCTAAATGTGCAGCCTGAGTCTGCATGTCCCATTTTTTTTTAGTATGGAATTGAAGCTGACAGAAATCTTATGTGGAAATATGCAGCATAGTTCTCTCCAAAATGAAAATTGTGATAATTTATTCACCCTTGTGAACCACATATGGCTTTCTTACTAATACTATAGTACACCATAAAAGGAATGTTAGGCAAGATGTTCATGATGCTCTTTTTCATGCAGTTCATGAGATTTGATGATGAATTCCACAGCATACAAAATTAGACTTTTGTTAAATGTCCCATCTGTTAAATGTCCCATCATAAATCGTTGGTTTATCAACAATTAACCCATTAAATTGTATATTTACTTCTACGTCATTTATAGACATTGATCTTCAGTTTCAATTAAATCCAGTCAGCTCAGAAGATTTGATTTTTCTTTTCTTTTTTGACCTTGTAATTTGTAGTTATTGTAATAAATAGTAAAACTAATATTTCTTATTAATGCTTTCTTTTTTGTAATAATTATTATTATTATTGATATTTTATTGCTAAATTGATAGGCAATCACAAAATTTTGGCCAAATTGTGTAACCTACAAAAAAGCATAGCAAATCTCAATTTTTATTTATTTTATTTATATGCTAATTTATTGATTTATTATTAATTAATTAATTAATTAATTAATTTGTTCACTTCAAATCATAAATGTCATTTAATCAGAAAAATTGCAAAATACACTGTGACTTTAAACATTTGAATCATTTTCATTAACTTCTCTATATTAGATGTTTATTTAATTTTTACAGACTATCCAGGTAAAGAATTCACATGAGATTTTTTCTGTTCAGGTGGATGGAACATTAGTTAACCAATATTTATATGTATATCTGCTATAACTGCACCAGAATGATGCATTGCTCTCTATGTGTCTGGTTTCAGGGATACTGGTGTGAAAAAGGCATTCGGTTCACCTTAGAGTGTTGAACTGCATGTGATGCATTAGGTTCTCTTTTCATAATTTATAGATTGGCACATGACTTAGATTCCAGCGCCTGTGAAGAGCATCACCCGCTGCGGGCAGAAGTCAACATGCGATCAAAGCCATGCTGTGGCTAAATCGCAGGCAGACAAGCGCAGTGATGATCTGACCCTTGGGATTCTCCATTCAGTGCTTCCTGCTGCATTTCCAGCTCATCCACAGCAGCTCCTGTTACATTAGTGACAAAATGATATTCTGGAATTTTTTGTTCCAGTGGCTTCCTTGCACCTTTACTTAATTCTCTTGGTATTATTCCTACACAGTAAGAAGAATATCTGGAGAAAAAAAAATGGAAAAGGCACTAATAATTTTCTGCCAGGACATTATAGTTTACAGAGGTTTCCTTTAACCCTAAAATACAACTCAATGCAATATGTAATTAAAAATACAAGTTGACATTTGTAAAAATATATATATATATAATATATATATATATAATATATATATATATATATATATATATATATATATATATATATATATATATATATATTTCATATTAGCAGAGTACATTTTATTCTAAGAATAATTTCAAGATCTCTTAGCTCTTAGATCACATATGGATGCTCTGCAGTGAATGGGTGCCATCAGAATGAGAGTCCAAACAGCTGATAAAAACATCACAATAATCCATAAGTAATCCACACCACTCATGTCTATCAATTAACGTTTTAAGAAGATAAAAGCTGTGTTTTTGTAATAAATTCAGAGACATTTTTTATTGCACGACTCGTGGGATTCGTGGCACTGTTTTAAACTGGTTTAAGTCCTGTCTAACCAATAGGAGCTTTTCAGTTACCCTGGTGATTTACATCATCATTGGCCTCTCTTACTTGTGGGATGCCTCAAGGATTCATTTTGGGACCCATTTTGTTTTCATTGTACATGCTTCCGATTGGGTCTGTTTTTAGGAAACACATAATATTGCTTTATTGTTATGCCAAAGACATGCAAATATATGTACCAGTTAAGAAGGAAGGCAACTCCTTAGTGCTTCTTCTTGCATGCTTAAAGGACTTAAAAACATGTTTGGCTGTGAATTTTCTGCACCTAAATGACTATAAAACTAAGCCTCCTTTTGCACCATCCAATGCATCTGGGTCCATTAATATTGGTTTAGGGCTTTTATCTATTTATGGTAAATCCATGGTAATAAATAAATAAATAAAATAGGTCTAATTTATGATGACAGGTTAAAGGTGTTGTCAGATCAGCCTTTTTAATTTTTTTTTTTTTTCAATTAAGAACATTGGCAAAGGTCAAGCCATTTTTATCATTTTCTGATTATGAAAGGGTGATGCATGCCTTTGTGTCTTCTCACCTGGACAACTGTAATTCCCTCTGTGTAAGGTTTATGCTTATCAGTCCATGCTGTTACGATTACAGATTGTCCAGAATGCTGCTGCTAGATTGTTGACAGGTTCTTGGAAACAGGACCACCTTTAAATGGTATTGCACCATCTTATGTTTCTGATTTGTTACAACCTTACTCACCATCAAGATCACTCAGGTCCTCTGACCAGAAACACCTGATTGTTCCTAGGTCGAGATGTAAACTGTGGGGGTACTGTGCTTTTGCATTGTAAGCCCAGAAGCTCTGGAATACTTTGCCTTTGCACAATGCCTAATTATTGGTGTCATTTAAGTCTCTTTTAAAGACTCATATCTTCTCATAGGCTTTTTTTTTCTTCAGAATATTGCTCATTGACTTGTTGGAACCTGATGGGGTTTTAATTTTTAATTTTTATTTTTTTTAATAATTGTTCGAAGTAAGGGCTGTATAACAGATGTGTGTATTGTATTTTATTATTTTGCACAATGTGTACAATCAACTTAATGTTGTTTTTAATTGTGCTTTAAAAATAAATTGCCTTGGCTAGCCTTACAACATAAGTCCTCTATCAAAGCATTATAAAGTGTTATTATGTATCATGGACTTGTTATTTTGGCTAGAAGTGATGGTTTGAAGTCAAAACGCCTTAATTGATGGATTTGTTTCTTTCAAACATGCAACTTGTGTCTTTTCAAGACATTAAATGATGGAGTGGAGTGGTGTGGATTACTTGTGGATTATTGTGATGTTTTTATCAACTGTTTGGACTCTCATTCTGACGGCACCCATTCACTGCACAACTTATTTAGACAGTGTAGTTTCCAGTGCTGGTGGACGATCACTGTAACAGTCTACAGGAAGCAATAACTTTTTATTCATTTATTTGTCAAAAATGTATATTTTGTATTTAGAAGTGGCAAAGAAACTGATTCCCAAGTTTTTAATTAGGATTCAGTGGAACTGAAATACCTAAAATATTAAGATCTGTTGGTCCCACTAATACTTTACCTATCACCTGATGAAATTTCATCATAAACCCTCATCTCGTGTTGAAATATCAGCTTTTTCTTGCTGTCAGAGAAGATTAAGTGTAAAGAAAAGTCTCCCACAGCGTTTCCGTCAGAGACCAGTCAGTGCAGCCTGACAAGGGCAAAGAGTCAGCGATCCACTTGAAGAAACTATGTCTGGGTTCTTCTGATCTGGAGGAGGATGATGAGGAGCAGTAGAGAAAACGCTCTCTTCCCTGTGGGGCGTCTCTCAGAAAACATTCATCTTCAACACTAAATTAAAGAAAGGTTTTGGTCCACAGACTGAATGTAAGGAGCATTATAGGGAATTCTCACAGAGCTATTTATGCTGTTCACCTGTTATTACTTAACCCTACATAGAAGTCAGTGGACTTGTTTTGAAACATTTTTTACATTGCTTCAAAAATCATTATTAGTAATCTTGTTAACTCGTCATTTCAGGTTGATTGTGATTAAAATGTGACAAATTCCGATTTCTGGTTGGGTTACCTGGTGTTAACTCTGTAATATTCACCAGTTTGACTGGGTTCAGGTTGATTTACAGACTGGTTGATAACTGGTTGGTGTTATTTCATTATGTTGATATGTGAATATTATTCCATTATTCAGCTAGTCACAGTGAAATGGATGCTCTCCTAAATACCATTAGGTGGTAAAACTTCTTCTGTTGTAAATAATTACAACAGAAGTAATTAATTTAATGTCTTATCCATCACAGCAGTGCTGTAAAGGGGAATAATTTAGACATACTGTACAACTTCACAAAGAGGATATTATCACACCTTTACCTAAATCTTGTATTTCATTAACTGAAATAGTGTTATTATGCAAAATTAGTCAAATGTGTTTTTTAACAAGTAGCTTTTCCACAAGATGAGGTAAATACTAAAAGAAAACACAATCATGGTAACATACAGTACATGACACTACAGATAATAATTAATGGATACATTCAATAAATGCAATAAATGGTAATTTTACAAAACATGGTGTGACATAAAACCTAAAATGCATAACAGATATTAAAGTTAAGAAGAAATAGTTATTTCAATGAAAAAAAAAATCAATTTACAGTTTGTCACTATAACAACTATAAAATAAGATGTTCTTTTTTCACTGTACACTCTTAAAAATAAAGTTTCAGTGGATGTTAATGGTTCCTGATGGAACCACAGCTGCCAATAAAAAAACCTTTAAGAGTTTATATAGTAAGGCAATTTACTGTTAATCAATAAACAGGTTTTTACTGTAGCCTTTTGTAGACTTTTACTGTTAAAATGACAATAACGCACAAAACAGCATGGTCTGAATAACTGAATAAGGTAAGAGAAAGTGGTTTAACACACCCGGGTTTTATGTGGCCATGTAACCACATAAGCAGCATTCTTACGCTTTCTTATTTTATACAGCTTTCTCACAATAAGCAGTTTTCTGCCATGCATGTGAATGTAGTCAGTATAGCAGGCACTGTTAGGAAAAGCCCACATGCTATCAGTACACTAAAATCCAGCAAGCGTCACTTCATTCATATGCATTTTAGCACCACTCAGAAGATAAACTCACTAGCTGACCTCACTAATCGGCCTAAACTTCAAATCACCTCATTGTGAGGGGAAGCTGCATCGCGGTTTTACTTCTTCACTGTTACACTGAGAACTTTTATAAAAAGAAGCAGCAGATGCTTCTTCACTCATTCATCCGTCAACATATCCCACAGTCCCACAGTGTGTGTCATGCCAGAGCCCTTTGTCTGAGGGAAATTAGTTTGTGATAACCTGTGTCACAGCTACTGGTCTCCATGCACTGACCCCCTGCCGCAGTGTTTGTGGTAGATCTGCTGCTCACAAACGTACTAATGCAGTCCAGATCTCTGGCTCTCTCCCCTTCACACCCCTTATTCTCGGGAGTGTGTTGTCATATTGATGACTCACAGACAGTGTGTTTGCCAAGCTGTGTGTGTGTGTGTGTGTGTGTGTGTGTGTGTGTGTGTGTGTGTGTGTGTGTGTGTGTGTGTGTGTGTGTGTGTGTGTGTGTGTGTGTGTGTGTGTGTGTGTGTTGTGTTGTGTTGAGGGCTGTCAGCAGTCATTAGATGGAGGCTGAACACACAGGAGCTATACTGAACTCAACTGAATATACAGAAACATGAAAACACTCCATAGGGACATCATAACTGACAGTCTATGAATTTACACTGCCATATAATCTTTTGATAAACAAATTTTGTTTGTCCATATATGTAAGGACTTGGATTGCATTCAGTGTGCGTTTGTAGGATACTTCGAATCTTACAAGTTTACTTTTAAAAAGCTGTTATTGCAGATAATGTAATATTAATGAAATAAAAGGCCACTTAAGTGTATCTTAAGTACACTTCTAAAAATGCACTTTAGGTTTTAAAGTACATTTTGAATCATTGTTTTATTAGTCTTTTAGTATTTGATTATAATTTAAACTGTTGTGTGTTATTCAAAAATTACATTTAAAGTTAATATATTTTACACATACTAAACAGCAACTTCAACATTACAAATGTGTAATTACAAATATATTATAATGCATGACTTAAATTCATGTTACATTACAGTATGGTAAACATTTATGTTTGTCAGTACAATCAGCAGTACACTTTAACCATATTTCAGAGACAATAGTACTGTACATTTTAAAATGACATTACTCTAAAATTCAGCTAATTGCATTTAATCTAAATATTAATTATCATACATTTTCATTTAATTACAGTTAACATGCAATTAAGTAAACTTTGCAGCCAAATCACACTTAAGTATATTATTTTAAAGTTCATTATTTCTGTAATAAAATGTGTGCTTTTTACGCCAGTGTTGCTATTCTGGCCTCCTCAAACAAACAAGTAATATTTTCAGGGTAATAAACCTACAAAAAGCTGTACTCATAGTTGACTCTACATATCTTTCCACATTTCTACATTTTAACATAAAAACACACTTCACCTTAAAAACAGACCCCTGTTTTTGTTGAAGAATTTATTTTTGTATATTTTGTACTTTTGACAGTATTAGTATTGGATAAGTTTGGTTGTTTTCCTTTCTGCAGACTGTCAGTCTGTAGTGATATGGGCATTGGCTAGACACTGGTATCACCAGAAGAAAAACAAATCTTATTTGAGAAGAACATATTTTAAAAAGAATCCCTGTATCCTTTTTAATCAACGTCGCTATAAATGACAGATTTAGACTTCGATTTTCTTGATAATAAGATTATCTTTGCAGTAAGGTGAAACTAGTTTCACTCCATGTCTCTACGCATTCTTATTTTCTGTCCATTTTCTTCTTTAATGAATGTGGTCTTGACTTTGAGTTCAGCCAAATGAAAGCTGTCTGTTCAGGTGGGGGATAGATGGGGGCAGATGTCAGAATAATCCATCACATAACACACAACAGATGTGTTCAAATGTTCCAGCACATGACCGACTGGAGGCCCAGCCAGCAGGGGTTCAGCTGGGAGCATGTCTCATAGGGAACGGATCACTTAGATTAGAGGGGAAAAAACTCACTCAGTTCTGAACGGAAGAAATGTGGTCATCCTTTGTATCGGATGTTTGAATGCTTGTACATCTAGGGCTTTAGTTGCACAAATCTGATCATTAGGATTGACCACATTTTGTAAGCAATGAAACCGAATCTGTTCGTGCATACTATATCCACTATATCTAAATCGTTTTCCATTGTTATCATTAAAGCATCAGCACAAAGCCAAGTGATTTACTTCTACAATAACTTAAAGCAGTTGTCATTGGAAAGAATGGGTGGAAAACTGGAAATTATATCTTCACCATGGCTTAAATTATGAGCTGCATGAGCATTAGCAACAAAGGTTTTGCTGTATTTTACTCTCCATTCATAAGGAAACTGATTTGTTCATTCATTTATCATTCACTTTGTGGTTTTAGACTTTGGTATACTCACAACAAAGTTCTTCATCATTCTTTATTTATAGAAAGAAAAACCTGAGTGATGGTATGCTGTTTGTTATATTTAGATCCCACGCTGCTGAATTCATGAATACTGTGTGAGCAGGTGCAACAGATAGTGTACAGATAGTAAGAGCTATACAGACAAACATCACTCTCCTGAGTGGCACAAGTCAGACCTGTTACATTGGTGCCGTGACCTGGAAAGTGGTAAGTGTGATGAGTGGGGCGGGGCCGAGAGCCGTGGGAATGGAGCGAGGCCGGTGGAGTGATTGGGAAATGAGGGACACCTGCTCCACTCACCGGTCTCGAGTCCCCCGGTAGGGTTTTTGTTTGTGCGCAGCAGTCGATCGTGAGGGGCTGTCGCGCTGTTTTGTGTTTATTTTGTTATTAATGTTTTATTTAAATGTTCGCCGGTTCCCGCCTCCTTCTTCCCGTGATTATGGAGTTTTTATATTGTTACACTGGTGCCGAAACCCGGGGGGATAGGGAGGGACGCGCTGCTGAAGATCCCTTGCCGCAGGGGTAAATCCGCAGTGCCATCGAGCAGGGCCTAGCAGTCTGGCGCCATGGACGCTCGAGGCGGTGGGCTGGAGTGAGTTGCCAGGGACGTACAAATTCGCTGCCGGCTGCCCGTGATATGGGGGTATGTGACGAGTGGGGCGGGGCCGAGAGCCGTGGGAATGGAGTGAGGCCGGTGGAGTGATTGGGAAATGAGCGACACCTGCTCCACTCACCGGTCTTGAGTCCCACGGAGGAGATTGGGAGGATACAAAAGAGGAGCGACGACAGTGAAGGACGAGAGAGGACCAGGCCTGGATTTTATTTTGTGTTTGGTTTTTGTTTGTGCGCGGCAGTCGACCGTGAGGGGCTGTCACGCTGTTTTATCTTTATTTGGGTATTAAAGTTTTATTTGAGTGTCCGCCGGTTCCCGCCTCCTTCTTCCCGTGATTATGAAGTTGGTTTTATCGTTACAGTAAGGTTTAGGGGGGAGAGTGTAATAGAGGCCATATAAGATAAGATATAACATAAGTTTGCAGGTACTCCTCACTCCCCTGACCTCAAGAGGCACACACGTAACCAATGCCAAAGGTTGTGGTCTTTAATTTATTTGTTAATGCACCTGCCTACCATGCTGGTTGATGCTGGTTCAAATCCCTCACAGAGTGGTGCAAGTCAGACAAATTACAATGGTGCCGTGACCTGGATAGTAGTGAGGCTTATGGGCATGGCTACACAGAGGCAACATACTAAGAGCTGTACTGGTAAACCGCACTCCCCTGACCTCAAGAGATGAACTAGCAGCTAATACTGGAGGCTATGGCCTTTAGCGTCCTTATTAGTACCCATCTCTCATATTGGATGCTGGTTTGAATCCCATTCAGAGTGGTGCCATGACCCGGAAAGTGGTGAGGTTTAGGGGAGAGTTTTAGGAGAGTGTAATGGAGGACATATGTGTTGTACAGGTACACCTCACTCCACTGACCTGAAGTAGCTTATGCCAAAGGATTTGGTCTTTAGTTTTCTTGTTAGTACACCTGCCTACCATGCCACTTGATGCTGATTCAAATCCTTCTCAGAGTGGCGCAAGTTGTACCAGTTACTTTGGTGCCATGACCCGGATAGTAGTGAGGCTTAGAGGCATGAGTAAACAGAGGACAGATACTAAGAGCTGTACAGTTAAACCTCACTTCCCTGACATCAAGAGGTGCACTAGCAGCTAATTCTGGAGTCTATGGTCTTGAGAGTACTTATTAGTACCCACCTCTCATATTAGATGCTGGTTTGCATCCCATTCAGAATGGTGCGAGTTGGACCAGTTGAATTGGTGCCGTGACCCGGGTTAGAGTGAGGATAAGGGGGATAAGCAAAACGGAGGGCATACAGTAAGAGCTGTACAGGTAAAACTTACTCCCCTGACCTCAACCATCATACAAGCAGCTGATGCTGAACCCTGTGACCTTTTACATCCTTGTTGGCATGCCAATTTACCATGTAAGTTGGACCAGTTGCACGGGTAGTGGGCAGCAAGTTTTCACTTCAGCACCCATAATAAATGAAATGAAAACACCTCATTCATGCACTGCATACATGTGTGCTAATCCGGTGTGAGGGCCTGAGTGAAGAAGTGAAACAGAAAATATATTTTCATCAAAGCCGGTAGAGGCCCAAGTCACACCCACCTATTAAGGTCCAATGTAATTTAGAAGGTAAAGCAAGCTTTTTCAAACCACCAAAGTGAACTCAAATTCACCTTTTCTCCAGATTTCGAAATGATGTGACACCTGTTTGTTGTGTGATTTCACTTTGCGTGTACCAGGGCCTTAATGTAGCATAGTTCACTTTAAGGGGAAAGAGTGTGTGAAATTGAACATCGATACAGATTTACACCTTGTTCTTGCAAAATATTATTTCAGCTCAAGGTTTAGTGTTGGGGTAAGTTTCCTTAAAAACTCAAAATAAACACAGGGTAGAAATGTATTTAAACCAGACAACATCTAGACTTGGTCAAATTTCAAACCCATGAAATATTCATCAATCTGTCAATATTTTAAACAGCTTGTCTCCACAGTTTGTAGTTCTGCCATCTGCACAATGCAACACAGTTTGAACGTGTTTCCACGGCTGCTGTACTGTAACAGTGCATTCCTTGTACTCACATGCAAATACTTGTGTGTTCTGTTTCTCCAAGGCTATCCGTGGCATTTTAAAAAGTTATAGCCCATACTCAGGACTGTTTATTTGTTTGTCTGCAGTGCCTACAACCATGCAAGGAATTATGGGAAACAAGACGAGCCCTGTCTCCCAAGACCTGCGAGGTAAGTCTTTCAACGGAAGAATTCCTCCTTATGTTTTCGCCAACTGGAGATTGTTACAGCCGTGAAGGAAAGGCTAATTGTGTGTGACGTTTCTCTGATTAAAAACCACACAAATGTAAGTCTGAGATGAGCTTATGAATTAGCACACGGAGCCATGTAGTCACGCTCTGCAATCAAAGACGTGTCAAGCATGCGTGTGGTTTTGTGTGCGTTAGTCTAAAACGAATTGAAGCAGCAATTGAACGACTCTCAGAATTCCAGTGTGATTTTATGGCCCTTTTATCCCATGTCCCCAGAGTGGCTTAGAGTTGAACACAGAGATTATGTTTCCCTCAGCGGAGATCAGCACGTTATTGAAGTCAACCAGATAAGAGGTGTGTTTATGTCCAGACCTTTGTTCTTCACAGAAAGCGCAACAACTGTTAACATCTTGTTGAAATTCAGCGATCATTATCTCAACAAAGCTTTAATTTAAACAGTCAGCATGAAGTGTTTCAACGCTTGAGGTCCATCAGATGGACGCGCTGTGTGGTTCAACTGTGCATAAGACGCGTTGGGTAATAAGTACCCAGAATTCTTCACAGCCACTTAGAAACAGGCAGTGAAGCCCTTTGTTGTTTTCCCAATTCTGTGATTCACCCAATGGAAGAAACATGTGCCTCGTTCAGACTGACAGAAGTGTTGAGTTGAGTAATCTTGGAGATGTTGTGCAGATGAACCATTTCCAGAGCACCCCGCTGCCACATGTGTGTGCAGAAGCAGAGAGGTTATGTGTGTTTGACTCGGGCCGTAAGGGACAGCGTGTCAACGATGGCTAGAGCACATGAGTCAGTACAAATACACGACAGGACAGACACACTGAGACCGCCGGACGCCTTTGTGGCTCACCCGGTATGGTTTGGGTGGGTGGCTTTGTCTAACCGCTGCGTACCACTCGGTGTCTGCCTTTCTTTCACTTTTTGTCACTCCCTGACTTTGCAGCTGCCTCTCATTAGTGGTGTATGTGTGCTAAATCAAGCAATACTATTACTATTGCTATTAGGGTTAGTGAGTTGAACAAACCCCTGTACGGTCCCTCCAGGATTTTGCGATTTTGCAGTTGCAGAATTAACGCAAATTAAACAAACTCTGCACTGCATTATATGTGGCAGCTTGCATTTTTGTCTTTATTTTAGCAATAAAAAAAATTCTAGTCAAATTCCCTGCCGTGGTATTGCAGTGAATGTCATTGAAATTGAGCAGGCATGGACAGACCATATATCAATTATTAAAAATAAAAAATTAATAATAATAATTTAATCTATCCAAATTATTTATTTATGACCTACAATCATATATTGTCTTTCCAGTAAGGAGTAAGAGAGACCTGTGCCTTTTTTGTATTTCCTTGTCCCTAGAGCATGGGACAAAATTAAACTTTTTTGAAGTTTAATGATAATTTTAACCTACTATACACACAGAATGTAATGTATATTAGGGTGAATACTTTGTAAACTTCATAATGCCTGATTTTACCAGTAGATTAAATTTAAATAAGTACAATATTTTATTGCATATGCACTTTTTAAAATTTAAGTAAATGCAATAACTGGTAATACTATTATAAACAGTGAAAATGTATTTTAAAAAATAAATTTAAAAAAATATATATAATAATAGACAATAATATATTTGTTAAACATGAAATGATCATTTAAAATTTCAAATATTTAAAAGGCGCAAAAATATTTACAGATAATTGTTATTTACTGTCTTTCTGTCACTAACACTTAGAAGTACACCATAAAAATTGATAGATTTGCTGCAAAACAACAGGAAAACAATCCTGCAAATATCACCACAATTTTTGAGAGAAGCAACAAATTCAGTCATTTTAGACTGCTAAAATAAAATAAAATGATGGGGGCTGTCTATAGTAACATATTAAACTTACCACTTTACCTGTTATGCCCTGTTTTTGCTGCTGACATTAATGTTACTTAAATGTGTGTACTGTTCTGTATTTACACTCACATTTCTATTAAAACCCTAGTATAGACTTACAATGCTCTGTCAATTACCTACTGATGGATCACAGAGTCTCCTTAAATGAGCTTTTTATCTCTGTGTCTTCGGTAAAACATCATGAGTGTGTGACCAGTGCTGAGTTCCTGCGCTCGCTGCGGTCACAGAAGCAGGGCGACTGTCCTCCGCCCCAGCGGGCATCCGGATTCGCTGCAGCCTGTGTGGAGGGCTGTGGGGTCGACCACGAGTGCTCCGGCTTCAAGAAGTGCTGCTCAAACGACTGTGGACACACCTGCCAGTCCCCAGCCAACCTTTACAGAGGTACCACATACTGCAGCATGGGATGAGAATACACAGCTTATGGGGCCAATGGTTGATGCATTTAGTTGAAAAATTTAGTTAACCATGCATTTAGTTGCATTTGTAAAACTGAAAAAATAGTCATAAAAATATCATTGATTTTTAATTGGAACCATTTATTAAAGGGGTCATATGATGCTGTTAAAAAGAACATTATTTTGTGTATTTGGTGTAATGAAATATGTTTATGTGGTTTAAGGTTCAAAAAACACATTATTTTCCACATACTGTACATTATTGTTTCTCCTCTCTGCCCCGCCTTCTGAAACGCATCGTTTTTTTACAAAGCTCATCGGTCTGAAAAGTGAGGTGTGCTCTGATTGGCCAGCTATCCAGTGCGTGATTGGCCAAATGTTCCAAGCATCTTACAGAAATGTTACGCCCCTCAACATATACTGTTATGGCGTGTCCCGGTCAGCATGACAGGACGAAATCAATAAAACCCATTACAAACGAGGCAGTTGTTGTATCCAGTGGGGACATAATTACTGATTAAAATAACTTATACTGTCTTTTTACACATTGTGTTGCATATCGCGCTACGTAAACATAAAACCATGTCTGCATTTGTGATCGGAGGAACGACAAACAACAAGTGCTACTCTAAACTGCTCAAAATCCACGTTTGAATCATCAGTGACAAATCCTTTACATATGTAAACCTACTTACATACCGTGAGTCAGAAGCGCCAGACTGTCCTTGCAAAGAGTGAGGAATGGCCAGAGTGAGCGGCAGCCAGCAGCTATAACGAGGAACGGCCAGAGGATTCAACCAAGGAGCAGCTGGGGGTTGCGGCAACCACATGTGATGACCCCGGGCTGGACTCCACTTCGTCCACGGTGAAAGCCGATCTGGCGAACCACAGCGCAAAGTTGATATATTTCCTCAGCGACCAGCACGGATCAGCTCCAGGCATGACAAAGTGGATATTGTGATCTTTTGGAAGGCCAAACAAAGTAGTTTCGCTTTCACAATGACACACACAGCTTCTCCATGAATCGGCGGCGGCGGAAACAGCGAGCATAAAACTTACTCCTTCTTTCTTTGCGTGAACATTTGGGTGGCGTTTTGCAAATCTTCCCACACAGTGACGTAGACATGTGGGGGCGTGTTTAAATTAGATGTTTTAGGGGGGTGTGGACAAGTCTTAACTTTTATAAAGAATATCTCTTTGGATTTGAGACTTTAGACTTTGCAACTTTACAGATCCTCTTTATGCACCAAGAGTTTGTAACACTCCAAAGAGAAAGGAAAAATTTAAATCGCATCATATGACCCCTTTAAATGTTTAGATTGGATGTATTTTAATAGTTTTTTGTGAAAGATTTGAATGTTGAAATATGTATGATTTTCTTCTGTAAGACATGAAGACATTCTGAAGAATGTTGGTAAACAAACAGTTGTGGCTCCCATTCACTTCCATTGTTTGGACAAAAATTAAATTTAAATAAATGGGAATTGAAATTGGCTACCAAAATTCTTCAAAATATCTTCTTTTATGCTCCTGAGAAGTATGTCATACAGGTTTGGAACGACATGAGGATGAGTTTTTTTTTTTTTTTTTTGGATGGATGAATTATCCATGAAAAAAAGCTAAAATTAACATATATCTCATTTATTATAATAATTAATTTTTTTAATATGTAGTAAAGAATTGTTTTTTTTTTGTTTTGTTTTTTTTAAATACATTTTGTAATATTGTAATACAGTTTAAATCATATGAAATTAACTTTAATACAAAAATTTCTAAGAAGCTAAGAAATTACAAAGGTCTCTAGAAACCATGAAAATGCATTTAAACTTTTTTTTAAGATTTCCTTCATCTCAGACGTCCATTTTTCCTTGACCCAAATTTAATTCACAGCTGTGTCTGCTGTTGTTTGTAAAAGGCAAGAATTAAATACTCAGTGAGACTTTTATATAATGTTGTAATTTTGACCTGATTAGCTGATTTATTGTCACCCTCGTAGGCCAAATAGACTTCCCTTGATTCATTGTCCATTCACCTTTTTACCTCAAAGTCTCTGTTTTTTCTCAGGAGTGCCTTTGAAGCCAAGGAGAGACATTTCCTTTTCCGAGGACCAGCACGGACATCTGAAGGTGACGTGGATGTCCAAGTTTAACGTCTCTGTTGAGCCAGTTCTGTATGTTCTTCAGAGGAGGTGGAATCATGGGATTCACCCCAGCGAGGACGACGCGTCGGTCTGGCAGACCGTTCTCATGGTAAGTGCTTACGGATACAGAGCTCTGATTAAGATGAAGAGTCTAGTTTATTCAGCGTAAGCACATGTGGGTTTGAGGTTTGTGGAAGAAGTCTTGAATCCACTGTTACACATAATTCTTCAAACCTCCTAGTAATGTCTTTCAAGGACTTTTAGAGAATACCTCCATTCTACTAAAGCGAATGGTCATAACGGGATCTGTGCATATAAGTAGAACTATATTCATATGGTTTATTAGCTATTGATGTGTGTTGTTAAGATCATTTAGAGAGTGTTTATAATCTGCTGTAGAGCTGGACACACTTGCCAAACTGCTTTTAGGGTTTGCTGAAACCAAGGATTCAATCAGTCTCAAACTACTAAGTAGGGATGTGCAATATTGACACAAAATGATATCTCTTTATTTTTGGGATTTTTTCGCTATAACAAAAATTAAAGGATATTTTGCTGAGTGTGTTTTTGTGCAGGTACCTTGACTGGTTAATGTCTGTCATGAATAAATAAATATGACACTAAAACGGCCAGTTGTTCACTCAAACATTTCATTCATAACAGCTGATTCATTTAGAAACATTAATTCTTTATGAATGGATCATTGAACCATTGACTCATGATTTGTTCAAAAACAGTTTAAAAAAAGTTTATTCAAGAAAAAAAAGACAGCAGTGTTTCCACGCACAAATGTTCTGCTCTGGCTTTGTTTGGAACTATTTTCGTAGACAAAAATGTAACTCACTCAGTATAAATTTCTTGATTGTTGAATTTTATTGTACTATTGTATAAAATCCACAGTACAATAAACAACATTTGCGTTTACACTCACGTGCCGATATTCGGGAAAAACGCACTTGCTTATGTAATATTGCTTAACTATATGATATCTTATAAACATAAAAAAAAAACAGGAATGTTTTTGAGGAATTACATGCTCTATAATGTCAGCTCGCACATTGTTAAAACAATAATTACGATATTATTGTAAATGATAAATATCACATTCCCATACTAAGTTATACTACTAAGTATTTGTATGTATTTGAATAATTTGCAATACACTTTCATTTCAGCTTTTGAAACCCTCATGTACACTTGTGTCATTTATATGTGAAAAATTGAAAAAAGAACACTCAATTGTATTGGATGTTCACTTGCAGTGTACATTGAATATTAAAACTATATTTTTAATGCAGATAATGTAATATTAATGAAATAAAAAGCTACTTATGTGTATATAAAAAGAGACACTTTTATGACTGTTTCTAAAAAGTGTACATTTAACAGTATGTCATAGATAAAAGATGTGATTTCAAAGTAAACATTTTTTTAAGAGAATTAATTATGAAATGACTTATGAAGATGTGCTAAAATTTTACTCAAGTGAGTCACTCGTTGCACTCTAAAGGTCAGCTAATTGTATTGTAAACTATTAGACATTTTCATTTAATTGTAATTAATATCCTTTAATAAGTACTCTTTATAAAAGTATGCTAACTTCTTTTTCACTCCTTTTATTTTTTTACACTGAGGGAAAGCCAGAATAATTTTCTTTGCTAAACACCATACCAGAAATGCTGTGTGCTGAATTGAAAAGAGCTCAGAATGTTCTTTTAAACATCTTTTTTTTTTTTTTTTTTTTTTTTTTTTTTTTTTTTGTAATCACACTTAAATGAGTGTTTTCTTCATAAGCAGTAAAGCTGTGCTGACTGGTCTTCTCAGGAGATTAAGAGACATTGAAAGAAACAGGCAGCTCATTGTGCAGCGTCTGAGCTCCCGGTGGGATCCGTGATGTAATGGATAGGGATGTCTGAGCTGTGCTTTTCAACAGGCCTTTATAGAGAGATCTCCCTGCGCTGGATCGAGCTGTCATTACTGGGACTCTTATCAGCATACAGCAGTGATGGAGCTCTTCCATCCTGCATCAGGAGAGGATTTGTCTTAATTAAAGTCTCTCTAACCCTTCTTCCAGACCATGGAGGACCGCTCCGTGTTGAAGGACATCCGGCCCCACAGGTGGTACCAGTTTCGAGTTAGCGCAGTCAACAGTCAGGGCACGAGAGGCTTCACCACTCCCAGCAAGCATTTCTTTTCTGTACGAGGTAAAAAGCTCTTTAAGCAATACATTACATATAATACAATTTGCTTCACATAGTTATCAGATGATGGAAGCAAATCAAATAGACTCCACACACATATTCAATACACATACACTTGTAATGGCTTTCAAGGTTTTCTGCACAAAAACTCTCATTTTCCACCCTCACCCTGACCTGTTTCACACATTTTGCATCTGTAGCACATGAGCATCACTGTGAAAGCAATCCATTTTAACAATTAAAATTTGTACAAAAAGTTCTTTATAGTTAAAAATGTCCTTTAGATTATTAGAATATTCTTCACACTAAGAAAAAGGGGTTCTTTTAAGAACTGTTCACTAAATCGTTCTTCGAGGAACCAAAATAGTTCTTTTATGGCATCACCAAAAAAAATCCTTTTGGAACTTGACCTCTTTATACATCAAACGTTGTATCTGCTAAAATTAAGATAGTAGTTGTTTATTTTTTCATTTTTATTGGTGGTTTATAAAAGCCTTATTTACATTATATAATAAGTGTTAATAAATAGCTATTTCACCTTATTTCTGCTGTTTCTGTGAGAAGGCTCAGAACCAAAACTTTACTTGCTTGGCTGTACTTTACTTAACTTTCAAATTTACAAAACTTAAATGCTGTCTTCTTACATGTGATGTGAATACCACACCTATGAATACCTATGTAGTACAAAATGAATATGTATATGTAAGTTTCACTGCTGGAGGTCGCTTATTCGAAACAATAACAAAGACATAGCCTGATCGTGGGAGGAGTTGTGTTCACCTCTACAGCCATTTTCACTTTATGGTGTTATCTTTGAAGACAGAACCCATAGCAAGCGATAATGAATAATTGCTAGATGGTACCAGAGATTGTCTGCTTTGACACTACATTTACTATTTCAGCATTTTTTAAGGAAACACACTGTTTCCAATGATTATTTGCATTATTTATTTGAAGGCACACAGCAAAGAAATTGAGAAATTTCACAGTATAAAATTGAGTTTTTCCCATTATACAGTTAAACAGTTAAAGTCGGCACCAGGATTGATTACAAAACACTAAGAATCAAGCCTAACAGCCAAATAAACCATAAATGCAGTTTTTAAATCAATAGCTCAATAATGTCTTATGTTGGGCTGTTGCAAATAAATGAGAAATGTATGAAGCGTGCATTTATTCAAGGAGGAAGTCACAGAGGACTGTATGGAGGTGTACAGTATAAGCTGCGGGAGCTTGTTTTGTTTTGATTTGATTAATCACATTGGATCTGTATGGAACTATTATCATCCCTCACATATGTTTGGCTGCTTGGATCCATTACTCCTCAAAGTGAATTGTTTCTGAAGTAATTTTAATATATATTCATTTTGAACAGTAATGAAGTCGCATTTTATTTCTGTCAAACAGAGTAAAACACACGGGACAGTTTGTTTAAATATGGCTTGGGGGTGGTGGACAGTTTCCAGGGTTGGTTTTGGACCCCGAGTTTGGATTGGGTAGGAAAAAATCATTTTAGACCAAGATTGCAGATACAATCAGCTTTATCTCAGAGCAGCAATTGGCAAGCATTTATATGTATTTTATGGCTAGTGTAAAGCTCTGTCCAAAAAGCTCTTTACCTATCAATTTATTTCTTCACATTTTTATTTCTTTTTTTTCACAATGCGTAAATACTTGAATAGTTTAAAAATGACATCACAAAAGAGCTGAAACTGAATTGCTGTTGTTGCGAAGATACACATGGCTGCTCTCCAAAAAGATCAAATAAAAACAGTGAACCTTTGACATTAATAGTTTTCATACATTACAAAAATAAATAAATACAAATAATAACAAACATGAGAGCATATGATTTTACAACTGAATTTAACAGCTATTTTTTTATTATTATTATTAAATTTTATGGACTGTAATAACATTTTAACATTGCAAACACAAGCAAACACGTATTTTATGTGCTTTCCCAAAGCTCAAAACAAAAGAAGAATGGCACTAGCAATGCTAAGATTATTACAACATTAACATGCATAAACTGTTTAAAAAAAATGTATGCCACAGTATGCAAAAGTGTACATTTCTTTGGATAAAAGCATCTTCTAAATGCATACATGTAAATACTCTTAGAGGATACTTGAGAAACTGACATAACAAAATGCATTATTTAAAAAAAAAAATTGTGGGGGGGGGGGTTGCAGCTGCCTTTAACCATGTGGTTAAAAATGACCCTCAAACATCACAATAATAATAGAAATTGTATATGCACATTCCACAAAACAACACTTTCCATGTTAATGATCCCAAATGTAATTAAATATCAAGAAAAAAACATTGGATTACCAAGATTTCCCACAGCTCAAAAATCTATTTGGGTCAGATTGACATACAGTTGGTCCATTTCTCCAAAACAAATCACCGTTTAGGTGACCTGTATCCGTTCAGTATTTAGTTTACACTCGACTAAAGGCTTTGTGTCTCTGACACAGTGCAGTGCAGAGAATGTGCGAATCCCCAAAGGACAGACCAAAGAGTGCAGCAGTACTGCATCACTGCCGTAAATCCTCCGACACACGCTCACCCACGCACAAACACAACACCTCCTGCGCTCAGGGTCTGGCCGGCGCTCAGTATGTGAAACATGTTTCTAATAGTCTGAAATAAGCTTTTCCATGGATACAGAAAACATCCTCCAGGGCAAGCTGAAATCAAACTCTGATTCAAACCTGGGATTTGGCTTTTGGAGACATTCGAAGAAATGTTTTTTGGTACCAGACTGGTTAATATCATATCTGTAATGCTCTCTGATCTGAGTGATACGGCCCATATCATCCCAGACCTCAGGGGTGCTTGGGTTGGCATGTTTCGAGTTTAATAGCATGGCCAAGATATAATCACACACAGACCGAGGCAACACACAAGCTGCTGCCAACAACGACTGGAATCAAACCTTCTGCTATTTTGAAAGATTACAGACTCTTGGAGAGCGCGTGCTAAACTCAGCAAGAATAAAACGAGTGTTAGAAATATCTGACATCTTCCTGCAATGCCCTGGGAGCGTCATCCAAGCTCTTTCTCAATGTCCGATCTGCTTCGCGTCAAGACAGTCAACACACGTTAGCTAAGAGTGGAACGGAAATTAGCATGCTCCAACGCTGAAGCAATATCTCGTATTGGCACAGGCAACTTCAGAACCCATTGACACATAAACACTAAACATTTGCACAGAATGTGCTGGTGATCTTGGAAAGAAGTTTCCACCACATGGAGTTCGTCCTGACATGAAACTGCTGGAGGATGTGGGGTCTGAGGGTTGGGAGGGGTCGAATTAAGAATGCCTGATGTCAGAGGTCGGGCGCGTGGCTGGCATTGCTGGAGGGAAACCTGCAGATGAATGATCCTGTGTGACCTAATGACTCTCTGAGAACAAATACAAAGTGACAGTTTTGTGCTGGTGAACTAGCCATTATGTGCTTTGTTTAGTTGCTGCCCCCCAGTCTGAAATGAAGCTGACTTCACAGACCAAACACACTCTCTTTAGAAGCCCCACAGGCACAACATTAGCATGTGAGCTAAACTGACAAATCAAAGCATCTTTCCTCTGTCATGCTCAATGCACACTGACTGGCCTTCGAGGTAAAGCAGCTGGCCTTTTGCTTTAATCAGAAACAGAGCATGTGCTGTGCATCTTTATTTTCATGCTTTGAGACCGAATGTAATGCATTATTAGTGCTTGCTAAGTCAAGTATCACTATCAATATTGCTCATGCCTAAGGTTAGTGACTTGTGACACATGCTACAGACGTTAATGATATCTTGATTTTTGAGAGAGTGTGTGCTTCTGCTTTTCTAGATGATTGGACATATGACTTTTGCCTGGCCAATGATAAAACGGGTGAAAGCATATCATAGAGAATTGACAAATGTGGAGAAGAGCATTTAATTGCATTGGATGTGCACATGTAGTTAACTTCACATCTTGAAAATATAATTTAAAAAAAAACTGTATTTATGTCACGATTCACTAAAGCAAGGGAATGAGGAGAAGTGGAGATTTCACAAAAAAAACGTCAAGAAAACATGACGCAGACTACACATTAGACACATTTCCACTATCGGGCCAAAAGCGGGGGTGCTAGTGCTTGCCAGGGCCAGTCGCGTTTCCACTGTCACTTCCAGTGCTTGATCGTGCCTCGTCGGTGCTTCCTCGGGGCCAATGGCCTGGGTTTTTGGCCCGACGAAAACCTTGGGCCAAAGCGGGCCAGCTGGGGCTAGAGGAGTGGTTATGAACAAAGGCGGAGTTTCTCCGGGTCTGGAGAGCATCAAATAAGTTTTTAAAATAAGTTGAGCTCAAAACTCACTTTCAGTCAGCAGCGAGTGTTTGAAATAACTTGATCCGATGTGGATTATAATCACCATACAAGGTCAGAAGTATTTATAAGCGATGCAAAAGACTATGCACGCTAGCCATTAACGTTACCATAGTAAACATGGTAACTATGACTGCTTGAAGAAATCAGATGTCAGCTTCTTATTCTCTATCACAATGGTGTATTTATTTATTAACATATTTTATCTTTCATAAGTCTCGTCTCGAGTTTAGCCCAGCGTAGCCTTTGTCATTGAAATATAATAATGGTTTTTGTTCGGGAGCTTTTATAAAAATATAGAAATTATAATTCTTTCTAAATGTGATGTATGTGACTACAAATAAACAGAAACCAACTCGACTAAATAAGCAGGCTATGTTCATAACGCTTTGTTTCTGTGTGACTAATTTTAAATCCTGATAAATTAATTCATTATGATCAATGTATCACTTATTATAGTAAAACGCCGATGCTTTAGGATTTAAAAAAAAATAACAAAGCATGCAAACAAGCGGCCACTTTTATCATGTTCATTTTGTGATCGCGCTAGTTCCAGTGACTTATTTCTTATTAGTTTTCTGATAACTTCTCTTTGTTGGTGAAATGATAGGGTTGCATGACGTTGTTCCTGAGAGGCGTGTAAAGGGCGGGTTTTAGTGAAGCGCAGTGGAGCTTCTGGCCCGACTGTGGAAATGCAGCGCTATTTTGGCCTTGTTGCTACTGGCCCAAGGCTATTAGCCCCACCCGGCCCATTTAAAGCACTGGCTCACACTGTCCCGACAGTGGAAAAGCGGCTATTTATACTAAACTTGATGAGGGACAGATCTGTGTGGGGAATCAACTAATAATGAGACAACGAGAACAGGAACTAGACCAAATAAGGGAACACTGAAACCCTCCCCCAGCCCCAACCCCCCGCCGGTAGGCGCGTCCAGTCGCCGTATAACAATGGGGGGGGGGGGGTCTAAGGAGGAGGCTCAGGTAGGGGGTCGGTGGACAGAGACCAGGGAGGTGACGAAAGAGGGAGAAGCAAGGGAGGAGACAGGAGGGGCCCAGAGCAGGAGGAGCACAGCAGGACCCAGGCCATAGCTATAATGGCGGCCCACAGTGGAGCCAACAGAGGGAGGTGCCATGGACGACGAATGGCGCTGACTCCAGGGGGCCGAGCAATGGTGGGAGAGCAGGTGGTGGAGGAGCCCGAGGCGGAGACGGAGAGCTGATGAGCCAGAGCTACGGGGAGGATCCGGAGGTCCTAGGCAGAGCAGTTGGTACCGGCAGCGCAAAGGTGTGGATCCAGGAAGCCTCGGTGGAGCTGGAGCGACAGAGGACTGAGGAGGAGCTGAAGGGATGAAGGAGCCAGAGGGAGCAGTAGGGAGAGAGGGACGAGGCAAAGCCGGAGGAGTGGCACAGAATGGTCGATGCCAGACCAAGGTGGACTCGGAGGAATGAGGGAGCCTGACAGAGCTAGTGGACTGCCAGTCCACAGCAGAGTGGAGAGAGCTAGGAGCCATGGTGGAGCCGACGGGTCAATGGGCAGAGTCCAGAGCCCAGAGGCTGGAGGCGGAGTCAAGGGATACTCAGACCACGGCGATGCTGGAGGATGGCAGTCCCACGGAGCTTGCACCACATAGATGGTGGGCTGAGGGCGAGCAGAGGGGCTGCCAGATGACAGCGGAGGAGGAGACTGGAGCGGGTGGGAGGGTTGGGCATTTGTGAGCCTCCAGACTTTCAGGCCAGAATTTAGGAACGGGAGCCCTCTCCTCTTTGGTGTGGCACAGTCGCCTCACCATACACAGCTCACATCATCCGCAGCATTCTCCCTCGTAGCCGGCTTTGTTGATGGCTGTCATCAGCAGCTCTTGCTCCGCGGTGATCCTCAGCTCTGTTGCTCTGTGCGGCGATGGCTTATTGGTCACGGCAGGCTCCGGCTCTCCGTCAGCAGTGGGTTCGGGCATGCGCTCTGCGTCGTCCGGGTAGCTGGTTAGAGTCTCAGTATGGAGGAGGGGGTACTCTGGATGGGAGAGGGAATCCATGGAAAACACAATGGAAACAGAACACTGAGGGGGAAATAAATGGATACAACAACGGAGGGTAGACACACAGAGGTAACTGTTTCGGTCGGGTCTTCTGTCACGATTCACTGGAGCAAGGGAACATGAAGATGTGGAGACGTGGAGATTTCACAAAACAAGAGTCTTTAATAATCCAACAAGGAGACACAGAGCACAAGGATGACGTTCAAGACCCGACAAGGAAACATGACGCAGACTTAACGAGCGACAGACAGGTGCGGGGAATCAACCAATAATGAGACAACGAGAACAGGAACAAGACCAAATAAGGGAACACTGAAACAGAAACAGAAAAATTACTTTTTATACACATTTGCAGTTTTCTTAAATTACATACAAATGTAAGTAAAATTACAAAAAATCATCTGTAATTAATAAAATAACAAAACCGTTATATGACAAAACATTCAAATGACTGGCAGTCATTGTTATTTTACAAATATTTACAATATATTCTTACTGGATCTTACTGCTATTTAAAAATATTTCCTGAATTATAATGATCAAACACCTTTTTTTTTTTTTTTTTTTTTTTGTATAGCGCTTTTCACAATGCAAACACCTTCACTGTATCACAATCTGACTTTGTTAATTCTCAATAAGAAGTTTTGTATGAATGAAATAGAGTTTTATGTTGATGTTTTATTCATTTAAAATAATTAAGTTTGAAGACTGCTGTCTTCAGGGTAACACTTTAGTTTAGAGACCAATTCCTACTAATTGCTTTTTAGCATGTCTATTATTACCATATTGGCAGTTTATTAGTATTTATAAAGCACATATTCTGCATGACCATATTCTACATCCCTAATCCTACCCAATACCTAAACCTAACAACTACCTTACTAGATATTAAAAAGTGGCAAGTTAGTATTTTAATGTCATAGTTAATGTTTTGTTAATGGCTAGAATAAAACCTTAAAATAAAGAGTGACCCTCTTAGGAAATGTAAAAATATAATGTGTATCTTATAAGTGTTCAGTTTATGTCCCTCCAAGGCCTTCTCTTAGCAGACTGACATTATTTGCTGCTCTTAACAAGCTACATGAATGATCATGAATGAATATTTCTGTGTCTGTAGTCATAACTGTTTTTAAGGCTATGGTGGGTGTGCTTACAGTAAAATGAGGCGCGGACTGAATGTTATGTCTACACTCTTGTCCTGTCTGGATTATTTGCGCATCACTGGCAGTGGTCATGTGTGGAGTGTGTCTCCCAGCAGCGGTGGTGGACACATTAGCACACGTATACACACACTACTCAACTCATGTCTGGAACAGCTCTGTTTGCCACATAAACAGAAACATGCACACAAACTCATAGAGAACCATATTAACCACACACACACACATATGCATTCCTTTATTCCTGCTGAACACTTTGGTAGCTTGTGAAAACACTCTATGTGGAGCCAAGAAACACTAAAGACAACAATTGATTGACCTTTACTTATTTCAAGAAAGCCATTCTTAATGAGCAACAATAATATATTTTTTAATATGTCTGTTGTTTAAAATCCCTTATTTTGAAGGGAAACTGGTCTGATGACATTTCTTTCCTGACAAAAAGGAATATTATGAAAGCTTAATGGTTATGCCATATTCCAGCCCAAAATGCTAACAGGCAGTTCAATCTGACTATGCAATAATAATGATTATTATTCTTAGTAGTAGTAGTAATAGTAGTATTTGCATTATTCAAAATATTTTTTTATTTTATTATTATTTAAATGATAAAATTAAATCAATAAAGAAATATATAATGCTATTGTACTGTCAAATAAAAACGTGTTTAATAATATGATTTTTTTTTTTTTACAGAACAACAGTAAAATTACAGTACTAATATTAGTGTCTGTCTTTGCTTACTTTGCTTTAAAGCATTTAACCAGTGAACTGCACAGATTTATAATTGATTCTCATTGCAAATCTGGGAAGATGGTTGATATAGATGGAGTCCATGTGGAGCTGCATTTACTGCAAACCGAGACACTGAAAACACCGGATCTTGCACTGCTGGCGTGGAAAAAAATTTGTATAAATCTGGAAAAATCACATCCCTGAAAATGTCACAAGAGCAATGATGTTGGCTATCAATTGTTTGTCTTTATTCTCATGTCTTGAGCATATGTTCTGAGGTCTGTCTTTCTTCTGTGGTTCACTTCAGGTCATGTCAGGCGAACACAAATAAACTGACGAAATTGTGATGAAAAGCAGTGGTGTGACTGAAGCACCTTCACTTCTCTGTTTCAGATCCGTTTCCCCCAGAGACCCCACAGAATGCCAGAATAGGGAACCAGACAGTTCACTCTGATGGCACAGTGAGTGTTCTGGTCCTGTGGGAGGCCCCTGGGGAAAGTGACTTGGTGGTCCACCATTACAAGGTGACCTGGAGCACTCGAGGAACACCCCCAACCAGCCAGAGCCGGGCTGGACGGGTCACAGATGGGGTAAGCCCTCCTGAGCTCAGGTCTTTGCCTCACCCCTTTCCTGGCATATTCTCTCAAATACTACTCATACTTTTATATCTCTGCTAAACTGTGAACCTGTAGGGGGTTACGCTCAGTGTTTATGTGTGTGGAAAGTTCATTTCAGAAGAATGAGTAAGAAAATTAAGCCAGACCCGAGGCTGCAGATAGTGGCCAAAATCTTGTTGAGGTTAAAGAACAATTTTTACCTTTCTCTCATAAAGTTGAACCTGAACCCTTAGAGAGGGGAGAAATTTCCCCAAGTTGTTTTTCTTGGTTACAGTCTTGCAACGTAAGACCCAGGAAGTGCTAAATCTGCGTCTGGTTTTAAGGATTTAAACGTATGTTTTCACTGGTCAGCCTCGCTCCCCTTTGGCCAGCGCCGCCTCACAGGTGTTGGACTCATGTGCCCCACCTGTGATGTAGTAAAGCACGGTTCCCCACCACGACCGCAAAACAAAGACGCAGCTGGCCTAGTGATCAGCATATTTTGTTGTAGTCCAAGTGCTCTCCTGAAAGCCACAGCTCTCAAATGGTTTTGATTAGGTAATTTGTTTTTACAATGCAATAACCTCTGTGTCTGAGAAAGCAATCTATTTTATTGAACAGTAGCCTATAAAGGCCTATTACAGCTGACAGATTTTTGTTCTCAGAATGGATCACTGCAAGCATTTAAAAGTTACTGAGAGTAGTAGAAAATGTCAGATCATTTTCAAACTGCCTGGAATTAAGAATCTATTCAATCCAAAAAACACAACTTAGTTGAAACTAAATGCACAGTGGCCCTATATGTCTGATATTTTAGAATTTAGGAATGACAAAAGTATGGCTCATTTAACAGAACAGCACTATTTGTCTCATATATGTACAGAAACTACTCCATATGTAGTCTTTATTTGAAAAATTACAGTAATAGATGAAGATAACATGATAGACTTATTTAGTGTGACTTCCTGGACAAACTCATTGTAAGATTTTAATGTTTAGAAAAGCAAGGGTGCTGGTTATATCTAGTTTAAAAGAAAAAACACATTATTTGTACATGTTCTTTATGATGAAATGCCAGCCGGATACCCCAAAATTATACTCTAAGGCGGTGGTTCCCAATCCTGGTCTTGGAGAACCCCCAACACTGCACATTTTAGATGTCTCCCTATTCAAACACACCTAATTCAGCTCATTAGTGAAGACTCCCAGACCTCAAATGTGTGTGTCGGATAAGAGACACCAAAAACGTGCAGTGTTGGGGGTTCTCCAGGACAAGGATTGGGAACCACTGCTCTAAGGTATCTAGACCAGTTCTTGAATCCTGCACTAAGGAGAAAACTGATGTTTTCAAATCAACATAGAGGTCTTCTTGTCATGGTCTTGAGTGAGCAGATTGGGTGGAGGTTGGAAAACTGTTCCACCACAGAAGAATATGCAGATGATGATTCAAGTAAGCAACTTTGAACTTAATATTGATAGAACCACCAGGCAATACTTACTACTCCACTTGTATATGTGGAGAAGAGGAGGGGACCAAGCACTGAACCTTGTGGCACCCCAGTGGTTAGTTGATATGGTTAGCTCATAACTCTGTGAAACATTAAAGGATCTGCCTGTGAGGAAAGCACAAGCTAGCAAAGTGCAGGTTTTGCTATGACCAGTTCAGGGTAAGATGGACAGGAGAATCTAGTGACTTACCATATCAAAGACAGCAGAGAAGTCTTGTAGGACCCATGATCTGGAGTCAACTCTCAGCCACAGAGTTTAAACAACTGACAGCAAGAGAGTCTCTGTGGATTGTCAGCTTCTGAAGCAAGATAAATTGTCAGCCAGCAGGTTGTTCTGAAAGAAAAGTAGAAAGCTGAAAACAATTAATGAAAAACTACATCAGGTGTTTATAAGCTGTGTTGTTGGTAAATTACCTCCTAGTACAGAGGGTGTCATTGATAGCACGGATGTTTTCAACTGTTGTCCAGCTTGAAGCAATTCATTTTAAATTAATGACTCATATGAAATGACTCATATTAGCATAGATACCTTTCACATTATAATTATGATTTATGAGAAGTGTTTTCAATTCCGGCTGACCTAACTAATGCAGCATAACCATGTGTTTAGGTGATGAATTAGGTGTATGCTTGGTTAAAGAGATGGATCTGTACTGTAAACTTAAGCTGACAGAGTGTGTCTGAATCCCAAACATTTCTAGGAAGGCTATTCCAGAGTTTCAGAGCCAAACAGGAAAAGGATCTACCTCCTGCAGAGGATTTTGATATTCTTGGTGTTATTAAATTACCAGAACCAACATGATTAAATATAGTGTGATTTGAGCTCACTTAGGTATTACAGAGCCAGACCATTCAAAGCTTTATAAATTATTATAGCAGAATTCCTGGAATGTATATAGTGACACTAAAATTTGACTGATATGATCATATTTCTTTGTTTTAGTAATCACTCTACCTGTTTTATTTTCATATTAAATAATCCTGTAGGACACCCACCCATTAGCACATCACAATAATCTAGTCTTGAGGTCATGAATGCATGAAACAGATTATCGGCTTTATAAATTGAAAGCAAGGATATGCCTTAAACAGCAGATTGCTGTCAAGCAATATACAAAGATAACACCAGAATGCAACCATCAAGAGACAGGTTATATTCTAGTGCAGGGGTGTACAATATGTCACCACTTCAAACACTGCAACATTTTTATTATTATTATTTTTTTACGTAAAACACATAGCAAACAATAATACAAAATCTAAAAAATATACAATCACTTTCATGCAAATTTGTGTTCTTTCAACTAAGATATGTAAATCTGAGTTCAATTAAATTTGGAACTGTGAAATGCTAAACTTATTTACACAAGCTGAGTATCATCTGCATGACAGTGTCAACTAATTCCATGTTTCCTGAAAATGTCTCCTAGTAAAAAAGCATGTACAAGGAAAAAAGCAGAGGGCCTTACACTGAGCCCTGCGGCACTCCATATTTATCTTGTGATTGATTTCTTCATTAACTTGAAACAAAGTGTTAACAGTCAGATAAGCAGGACTTAGATCATGCTAATGTCAGTCCACTAATGCAAACAAAGTTCTCTAGCTTATTCAAGAGAATGTCATGATCTATCGTGTCAAGGACAGCAGTAAGATCCAGTAGTACTAGAAGCACAGGGGTTTTGGACATATAGAAAACACCTCTGTCAGTAGCCTGGACAGTATTGGGCAGGGCTCTTCAACTACAGTCCTGGAGAGCCAGAGTACTGCTTTTAGTTTAGCACCAACCCTTACCAAACACACCCAAACAAGATAAATAAGGTGTTTAGAATTACATGCAAATTACAAACTGGTGGGTTTAATTGGTACTGGTTATAAAGTCTGCATGAAACTGGCCCTCCAGAATTGAAGTTGAAGATCCACTTTATTTTGCAACATGGATGACTACTGCAAAACTCTTTTTTTATGTCTTAATGCTAAACCATTGCAATAATAATGTCTTATTTTTATTTCCTGTAGGATGTAACACAGATGGAGCTTCAGGGTCTACAGCCCAACACACACTACTCTGCACAGATTCAGGCCGTCTCTTACTGGGGTCAGAATCGGCTCAAGAGCAGCCGAGCTCACCTCTCCTTCATCACCGCTGCAGCCACCAGTAAGAACTCTGAACATCTGCGCACTTAGAAAGATTTATATGCACGTTTGGAAAGTTCCAATTATGAAACTTCATAATTAATTGTTTTCAGATTGTGCGCCAATTTTGACATTCATTCAGTTTTACGGAGTATAAATTGAAAAGGGTGTAAATGAAGGGGTGTCAGAAATAAAATATTTTCTCTCTTTAAAAGGCTTGATTCTGGCCCCCTCCTTTTACCATGAATCAGTGGTGCCGTTGATAATTGCAGCACAGCAGAGCCATTAAAAACACAGAAAACCTTCTCTGGCGAGGAGAGTGTTTTGTCAGAAATGTTGTCCTCTTATGGTGACTTAGATTTTGGCACGTGAGTACATGAGGTTAATCTTTCACAGAGGCAGCACATTTCAGTCTTGTATGAGAATCCAGCAGTACTGTGGCTCACTAGGAGAGATTTGAAGGGCACAACCCAGTTCACTCTCCTCAACAGGACTGTACTTAACCCCACACAAGTTTCTCACCTCCACTGTTGTTGTTATAAATATTTCAGTAATTCTGCAAACAAATTCCAGACACAAAGTGAAAAGATATGATGGCTTGGAAAAGTTCCGTGTTGGCTCTGTTTAGTTGTTTTATCTAGAGCAAACCGGCATGCTGAAATATTCAAAGGCATAATCCGGTTTTCTACAAATGAAATTTCTTCTTCTTTGCTTTCCAAACATTTTTCCACTTTCTTACTTATTTATGTCTTTAATATTTTCCCCACTGGTTTTATCAGCCGCCTGTTATTTCTCTTGAGGTCTCTTAAACACCACATCAGTTATATCTCCATATTGCCTTACAGTAATGTATTGCAGACTGCCTAATGCTGATCCCAAGATTTCATTAGTCACAGTTTATGAACAAGGAAGAATTGTCATTGAAACAGAAATAAGTATAATTGAAAACATCAGTGCTCGGTTTTTTTTTTTTTTTTTTTTTTGTCATTTTATTATAGGAAATCTTATCTCCTTATTCAGTGCAATCTTATGTTCCCTTGTATGTGAGAGTCCCGGAGATGTGGGATATACCTACTGGGAAACCACGAGATGAAGCTTGAGCCCATAGCAAAGAAAATACCAAATGCACTCTCTATAATGTCTCAGGTGTTTCTTCTAGACAGCAGTGAGATTTAATGTAGACCTTTGCTTAACTGCTTCTCAGATGCGGTCGACGGCTCACTTCTGTGTTGGATTTTTTGCAATGTATGTTTACACATACGAGAATTTGTTTTTCGTGACACAGGGCTCTCCAGAGCAGGCACAGTGTCCACACACAAAAAAAAAACACACAATAAAAGAATAAAAAAATACAAAAAATACAAATCAGTAGGTAAGGAATGACAATATACAAATTGACAATTGTATGGCAGATATATTACGAGCAGTTATGTATGTACAGGTATATTATGTGCAAAAAAATAATAATTTAAGTGTACACTAAGTATGTGTGTTAGATAATAAGTATATGTGTCTGTAAATATAAATAGTGTAATGTGTTCCACAGTTATTGTCAAGTGTTCATTAGATGGATTGCCTGGGGGAAGAAACTGTTCCTGTGTCTGGCCGTTCTGGTGCTCAGAGCTCTGTAGCGTCGACCAGATGGCAACAGTTCAAACAGGGAGTGTGCTGGATGTGAGGGGTCCAGAGTGATTTTGCCAGCCCTTTTGCTCACTCTGGATAAGTACAGTTCTTGAATAGACGGGAGGGTTGTACCGTTGATTCTCTCTGCAGTCCGGACTACCCTCTGTAGTCTTCTGAGGTCAGATTTAGAAGCTGAGCTGAACCAGACAGTTACTGAAGTGCAGAGGACGGATTCAATGATGGCGGAGTAGAACTGTTTCAGCAGCTCCTGTGGCAGGTTAAGCTTCCTCAGCTGGCGGAGGAAATACAGCCTCTGTTGGGCCTTTTTCACAATGGAGTCAATGTGAATGTCCCACTTCAGGTCCTGAGAGATGGTGGTGCCCAGGAACCTGAATGACTCCACTGCAGTCACAGTGCTGTTCATGATGGTTAGTGGGGGAGAACAGGGGGGTTTCTCCTGAAGTCCACGATCACCTCCACTGTTTTGAGCGTGTTAAGCTCCAGGTTGTTGAGAGTACACCAGACAGCCAGCTCTTTAACCTCCTGTCTGTAAGCAGACTCGTCACCATCCTGAATGAGGCCGATGAGTGTGGTGTCATCTGCAAACTTCAGGAGCTTGACAGAGGGGTCCTTAGATGTGCAATCATTAGTGTACAGGGAGAAGAGCAGTGGGGAGAGAACACAGCCCTGGGGAGCTCCAGTGCTGATTGTACGGGTGCTGGATGTGTATTTTCCCAGCCTCACTAGCTGCTGCCTGTCTGTCAGGAAGCTGTTGATCCACTGACAGACGGAGGTGGGGCACAGAGAGCTGAGTTAGTTTGGGGAGGAGGAGGTTTGGGATGATCGTGTTTGAAGGCCGAGCTGAAGTCCACAAACAGGATTCTCACATAAGTCCCTGGTCTGTCTAGGTGTTGCAGATCATAATGCAGTCCAATGTTTACTGCATCGTCCACAGACCTGTTTGCTCTGTAGGCAAACTGAAGAGGATCCAGTAAGGGTCCAGTAATGTCCTTCAGGTGGGCCAGCACCAGTTTTTCATATGACTTCATGACCACAGACGTTAAAGCCACAGGCCTGTAGTCATTTAGTCCTGTAATTTTGGATTTCTTTGGGATAGGGACGATGGTGGAGCGTTTGAAGCATGAAGGGACTTCACACAGCTCCAGTGATCTGTTGAAGATCTGTGTGAAGATGGGGGCTAGCTGGTCAGCACAGGATTTCAGACAAGCTGGTGTAACACAGTCTGGGCCTGGTGCTTTTTTTCTTTTCTGCTTCCGGAAGACCTGGCGCACCGCATCCTCGTTTATCTGTATTGCAGGTGTGGGGGAGAGGGGGGATGCAGGAGGTGTGAATGGTGAGAGCGGTTTGTGTGGAGAGGTGTTCAGGGCGGGTTGCAAGAGGTGTAAATGGTGTGAACGGTTGTGTGGAGAGATGTTCAGGGCAGGTGATGGGTGTTCTTTCAACCTGCAGTAAAAACTCGTTCAGATCGTCTGCCAGTCGTTGATTCTCCACAGTGCTGGGGGATGGTGTCTTGTAATTGGTGATCTCTTTCAGACTTTTTCCACACTGATGCTGAGTCGTTGGAAGTGAACTGAGTCCTTATTTTATCAGAATAATTCCTCTTTGCCACTTTGATCTCCTTTTCCAGTGTGTATTTAGCCTGTTTATACAAGACATTGTCCCCCTTCCTGTAAGCATCTTCTTTGGCCTGACGGAGCTGACTGAGTTTTGCTGTGAACCACGGTTTGTCATTGTTGTAAATTAGTTGAGTCCTGGTAGGAATACACATATCCTCACAGAAACTGATATAAGATGTTACAGTCTCTGTGAGTTCGTCCAGATCAGTGGCAGCAGCTTCAAAAACACTCCAATCAGTGAGGTCAAAACAAGATTGTAAATCCTGCTCTGCTTCATTAGTCCATCTTTTTACAGTCCTTACTACAGGTTTAGCTGATTTTAGTTTCTGCCTGTAGGTCGGTATAAGATGAATCAGACAGTGATCAGAACGTCCCAAAGCTGCTCGTGGAACAGAGTGATATGCATCCTTTATTGTGGTGTAACAGTGATCCAATATATTACTGTCTCTTGTGGGACATGTAACATGCTGTCTGTATTTTGGCAGCTCACGGGAGAGGTTGGCTTTATTAAAGTCCCCAAGAATGATTAAAATGGAGTCCGGGTGTTGTTGTTCTGTCTCTGTGATCTGATCAGCGAGTTTCTGTAAAGCCAGACTTACGTGCGCTTGCGGAGGGATGTAAACGCTCACCAGAATGAACGAGTGAAACTCCCGCGGCGAATAGAACGGCTTGCAGTTAATGAAGAGTGTTTCTAGATCTGAGCAGCACATCTTTTTTAACACAGTTACATCTGTACACCACCGTTCATTGATGTAAAAGCACGTTCCGCCGCCGCGCGATTTCCCCGTTGATTCTGTATCGCGGTCCGCTCTGAACAGCTGAAAGCCCGGCAGATGGAGCGCGCTGTCCGGAATAGCGTCATGCAGCCAAGTTTCCGTGAAACACAGAGCAGCAGAGTGTGAGAAATCCTTATTTGTCCGAGAGAGCAGAAGGAGTTCGTCCGTTTTTGTTGGGGAGAGAGCGGAGATTTGCCAGATGGATGCTAGGCAACGGCGTTCGAAATCCGCGTTTTCTGAGTCTCACGAGCGCGCCAGCTCTTTTTCCTCGTCTGCGCGTCCTCTTGAAGAGTGTGATCAGCGCAGCTGCTCCACCGACAAAAATGTCCAGCAAAACATCAGAATAGTCAAAAACTGGTAATATATCGGGAGATGTGTGGTGCCGAATGTCCAGCAATTCGTCTCTGGTGAAACTGATTGCAGGAATATAACTAAAGACAGGACAAACTAACAAAAAACACAAAAGCAACTGCAGAGCACGTCACGGAGGCAGCCATCCTGTATCGGCGCCAAAAGGCACGTCATGGGGTTTGATGTAGTGTTTTGGTTAAATGATTGTTCACCCTATTCTTATTATATTCTATTCCATTTCAAATAATCTGAGCTATGGCATCCACATTAATTTTATAACTCTGTACAATTTTTGTACAACAATTGTTTTAATTTGTCCATTTATTTTATGAAAAACACCTGTTACAAAGTTGATTCATTGATATGTTTTATTTGCTTAAAAGTGAATGTTTATGCCTATGTTCACATGACACCAGACACCTCAGCAAAGCTGAAAATGTTTGCTTTTGAGTTTCAAGTTAAGTATTGTTAAGTTTTTGTTGTTTTTTTCAAAGACAATAATTGAATAAGAAACACATTTATAGTAGGAAGTCTATAGAGTAAGACATACAGTATGAAGCTCATATTTTTGTTGAAGCACAAGAATTAGAGTGTAAAGAACTTTATTGTTTAATTTTGTGATGGTAAATCTCAAGGAAACATGCGATAGTCACATTTCAACTCAAAACATTTTATCCTTTGTAAAGAGATTAAAATGTCAGTAGCCAGGTTTCCATCCAAAGTTGTATATTTAACTTGTGTGCAAAATTGGAATATCACACAAAACATTTGCAAATAAGCACCGTTTTCATCCCACGAGTCAAAGAGAACAAAATTGTCACTTCCTGATTAAATATCTAAAATATCTAAATATATAAAAGTAGGAGAAGCCACTGAATATAACAATTTTCATATAATAAAGGACTTGTGCCTCAGTCATTGCTTTCGGAGGTGGATGTTGCTGTTTGGGAACACAGTCGTGTAAGATGCTTATACAGAAATATTTTGACAGATTTGAGACAACATTTCAGATGCTTTGCAACGAGATCGGTCCGCTGGTTAGTTAGCAAAGTCACATGACTTTTTTGATGTGCATGGATAAAATAATTCGGCAAATGCGTTTCCATCTCCTATTATTCAAATTAAACCCTTTTTTCGCACAAGTCAAAAACCACCTCACTTCCACCATGCCACAAATGTAGTACTTAGTAATTAATTTTGAAACTTGTATTCTGAAAAGTTGCTTTTTAAACTAATAAAGACTATTGCTAAATGTAAATGAATTTCCTCTCTCATTCTAGCGTCCTCAAATGGGAATGTCCACCTTTCCGGAGAGTTCTCCAATGAGATTCCCGTATCCCATTCCTCTCCCAGTATCCTGAGGCTGGAAGCGGCCGCCCCTCATTATCACGACAACCAGCTGCAGGTCAAGGTCTTCTGGAAGAGCCGAATCACAGGCAAGTCAGCTTCTTTCTGCACTGGCATGTACAACAAGGTCAGACAACTGAGGTCATTCAAAGTTTACTTCACTGCAAAAATTGTCTCCTAACAAAAAACACACTCATATGACTTCACAATGCTCACGCAAAGCGTATCTGTTTGTTGACAATCCATCGGATCCATGTGTGTCCTTAAACAAGTCACCGCCAAAGCAAAGCAACAGCATGACTAATGATTTATGGAAGAACGTTACCAAACATAAATATTATCTATCCAGCATAAAAAGACAATCTCGCAGGGATGTCCTCTCTAGACTCTTTCCAACAGATTATTCACGATCTGCTTAGTACATGAGTTCCAAAAATACACATTTGGCAACATGATGGTCTTCAAAGAGAAGATTCCAGTCAAACCGCACACGCCCATAAATACAGGGTGTTGATTTACTGTTATCTCCTGGAAAGAAAGGCATGAAGAGTGATTTAATAATGCCGGTATGAGTGTGAAATCAAAAACAGATGAAGGGGGATGGCGACCTGACACGGGTTCGAAGGAAGATGTCATGTTGCCTGCGTACGGAGCAGGGGGCTGGGGGCAAAATGTATCCCCGGTCCATGAAAATGTGTTCATGCTGCCTCAGAAACAGGAAAACATTACCCACAACATTCTTGTCTTGTTTCTTCCTGTAGAAAGCCAGAAGGATTCCAGTTCATATATTCTGAGATGGTTTCCTGAAGTTTGTGCCCATAACGTGACGAAAGGCGAGAAAACAGCCACAGTTCAGGTGTGTCTCATTGGTTTACAATACGCTTTCTTGCCAAGAAGTCTGAAGGGGCCATATTATTTATTTATTTATTTATTTATTTATTTATTTAAAGTTCACATACATGTGAGAATCCAGTGATGGACAAAGTACACAAGTCAAGTCAAGTTATTGAGTAAAAGTATACAGATACTCTAATTTTCAGTCAAAAAAAAAAGTCATGTTTATTTTTTTATTTAAAAAAAGTCTTGATTTTTTTTTTATGTACCTAGATATTAAAAGTAAAAAGTACTGATCGATGAACCATATTTATTTATTTTGCAATTTTACATAATTAATCCCACAATAAGGAAGATTAGCTGATGAAGACATAGAATATGTGTCAATCTACATCTAAGCAAACATTTTATTTTATTACCAAAACAAACAAATTCAAGATCGGAAATGTAAAAAAACATAATATGTTTTTACTTATAATAAATTATATTACTTATTTTTTACTTATAATAAGCATCTCAGGACAATATGTTTTTAATAAAAGTGTGCAAACAAATCAAAATAATAAAATATACTATCATTCAGTGCAATTTCATTGAAATGAATCAGCTCGTTCATGAATCAGACATCGCTTTTGTGTCTCAGGTTTCTTTCAGCAACAGTATGATTTATTATGAAACACAGTGGAGTAAAAAGTATGATATTGTGCTTTGGAATGTAGTGGAATGTTGAAATTGTAGTGAAATTTGCCAAAATATAATACTCTGATAAAGTACAGATGTCTAAACAAACATACAAAAAATGTGGATGGTGGTTGTTGTATGGCAAGTACAATAGTTTGATACCCTAAAAATGTCAAATTGGGCCTTTTCTGTGCCACAGGAAGAAAAAACAATGTTTGGAAAGGTGAATAAATGATGCCAGAATGTGGTGAACTATCAGTTTAATGCCTCACAACCATCATATCGACTTACATTTCAGATACTAATGCTAAAGAGTTGATGACACTATCAAACCTGCATGTGACCCTTGAATTTATCCTCAGACTTGTTCCTACATCTGATTTCTATGTTCGCTGAAGTTTATGCAGCTGAATAGTGTAAGAGATAATGGCAGCACTGCCCAAGAGCGCTGTATTTCCACACATGATCTGTCATCACTGGCAGCGGACACAATAGTAATGTGTGATATCATTATGGTGCGGATGGGTGAAGCGGTTATCTGATTCATTTTCCACAGAGCATTTCTCATTTACTCTCTCATTGCATTCTTAGCCAAAGACAGTATATTATTGTTCTGAGGAATATCTGTGCTGTTTCTGCTCTTCAGGGAACACATTTTGTGATTACTGGCCTGCTGTTTGCCTGTAAGTACCGTGTGGCAGTGAAGCCCGTTATGGGACAAGAGCAGAGGTCAGAGGTCATGACCTCTGTTACCACCCCACTTTGCTCATCGCTGATGGGCCGACGGAAAAAACCTGCAGCCTGTGCAAGAGATGGTAAGATGATATCAAGCACAAAAGCTTTAATCACGCCAGATTAGCTGGGTGAATCACATAGAAATGTCACATTTCACCCTGAAATCAAAAGGGGGGAAAAGAGAAGATATTCTCAGCCTCTTTTATTATTTTAATTGCAAACATTAGGTCCAGTTTTCATAAATGCAAAAATTAAATTAAATTAAATTCAATTAAATTCAATTCAATTCAATTCAATTCAATTCAATTCAATTCTTGTGATTGTGATTACTATAATGTGTCCGGATGTCTTATTTTTGTTTTTTTGTCATTTTGATTATTCTCAATAGTGATTTAAATTAAAATCATATTAATACATGCATAAATTAAAGGATGTACAACAATAACAACAACAACAAAAAATTGTAATACAATAAAATTATAGAAAAAATATTACACAATTACAGTAATATCAGACTGAAAAAAAAATCTCCTTTATCCTAAACATTACCCTGAAAAGAGGCTTATTTTTTCAAATGCTAAAAAAGGTTAAAAGCCATATAGTTATAGTTACAAGTCAAAATAATAGTAATAATGATTTAATAAATAAATAAATACATATATACATAGAATGACAAAAATCTAAATTGTGACAATATGACATAAAATGTAAAAATTATGAGTCTATAATTCTGACATTAAACATTCAAATTATTAAATCTAAAGTCAAAACTATGGGATACTGACATCAAAGGTTAATTTGTGAGGTAAAAAGATTTAAAAATAGATTTAATAGATTTAAATAGATAGATTTAAAAACTTGTGCATCCAAATTGGAATTAAAAAATACCTTTAAAATAGGCTTAATTAAAAATAAATAAATAAATAAAATAAAATAAAATAAAATAAAATAAAATAAAATAAAATAAAATAAAATAAAAAGGTTAAAAGCCATAGTTACAGTTACAAGTCAAAAAAAAAAAATTTAAGAAATAAATACATGTATAACTGACAAAAATCAAAACTGTGACATTAAAAGTGAAAACTATGACATAAAATGTATAATCCATAATTCAAGCCTATGGGATAAGTAATAATTATGACATAAAAGTCAAAATCGTGACGTAAAAAGTAGATTTAAAAGATTGTATATCCGAATTGGAATTAAAATGTCCTAATTATAATATAAAACGTCATATAATTAAATTTGTTAAATGTTTGAGTTTGTAGTGAAATGTGAGCCAGACAGTTTGAGATTCTCCCAGGTTTTTGCAACACATGACAGAATTGATGTATTTTATCATTCATCCCAATGCAATATGTTGTCCTAGAGCGCCCTCCTCAGGTGAAGAAAGCCCTGCAGCGGCCGGAGAAGCTGGCAGCGCGGTTTCAGCCGGTAAACGGCTCGGTGCAGGCCGTGTTCAGCTGGCAGGTGTCGCCGGAGAGCGCAGGACAGACGCCCATCACTGGGTTCCAGCTCTCCTGGGTCAAAGTGTCCCGCAGCAGCACCAACGGCACGCTCGTCTCCCAAACACACATCCTGCCCCCCGTGAGTCACACACCCGTCTGTCTGACTGACCAATAACACAACACAGCAGCACTCTAAACACACTCACTATGAACCTGTCCCTCAGGATCAGCGCTCTCTGACTGTAGGTGCGCTGCAGCCCCAGAGCGAGTACAGAGTCCAGGTGCAGGTCCTGTCTGGAGCAGGACACGGACCCTCGGTGTCTAAGACCCTCCACACTCCTCACGTGAACGGCACACTCCACTGAGGTACAGATCACACACCTGCAGACACCTCAGTGACTGGACTCCAGCTGTAAATGTACTTCAAAATACATTCAAAAACACTTCAGGGCTATTATCATTAACCAAAACTAAAAACAAAACAAAAACATTTTCAATACTTCAAATAAAGTAAACATTAACTTTTTTAAAATACTTTTTTTTACTTCAGCTAGTCACTAAGGCAACATTTCTTACTTTTGTTTAATTTAATGTTAAAGCACTGAAATAAACTGAAACTAAAAACTAAAATCCACTGTGGACAAAAAGAAAAATCCATTGTGCATAAAAGAAACAAAATTCAGATTTTAGTAAAATATTAAAATCTGTGTCGGATGTGTAATTTTGTCTCTTTTATGCAAATAAAAGTATAGATATTTTGAACAAAATTAATAATAATTATAATAAAGACAAAAATATGCAACAAAATGACAAACTTTAACTAAAATTTAAATGAAAACTGAAAATGTAAAAATTAAATATATTTAAAAATATTTACAACAACTGTCATAGTATATCAACAATACTAAAATAACACTGTTTTATACAAACAATAGCATAAACAATTTTTTTATGATGATCATGTTTTCAGTATCTGGTTTATTTAACCAAACAAAAAATAAATAAAATCTATGAATAAATAAACAAACTAAACATTAATTTCTAAAAACCATAAAACATGAAGCAGTTTTATTTTCTTATAAATAATATTCATGTTATTCAGTTATCAAAATTGGTTCAGGTGAAATGTCCATAATACTCACAGATTGATTATTCATATTTTGAAAAAAAAAAAAAATGAATATGGAAATTACATATCTAGGCCTATTTGTTTAAATTAGCTTTTTCCTTTTTATCATCACTGACATACTTGTTTGTCATTGATCCAGATATATATATGATATTCAAAGAAAGGAATGTGTGTAATAGAAGATGCAGCATAAGAAACTCGCCCATTCTAATCAACTTTTGAATAATACAATGTTAAAGACTGGATGAATGGAAACAGAGGGGTAACAGTACACCACACACTGCAGATGGCACTGCAGCTCTTCATGTGTAGACTGCAGATGAAACAGCAGAGTCTCTTCAAACTTGTCAGACAAGAGGCTCAATACAGCAGGAAAAACAACATTAATAGGAAGCGTTTAGCCAAAAATAAAAGACCCTCTTGTCATGCCAAACCAGTACAATTTTCTGTCTTAAAAAAAATAAAAAATAAAAAAACCCCATTAGCAAATCTAAGCCAAAATGTTTTGAAGAATTTTCACGCTGTTTTTCTCTATACAATGAAAGCATAGAGTATCTAGGACTTCCAGATTTCTGCCACATATGGGGGGGGGGTCATGCAGTCGTATGTCCTATTTTTGAAAAGTCATATTTAAAAAGGCTATTATGTCATAAAAACTTTCAATTCTGACATATAAAGGAAAAGTTATGGGATGCTAAATCAATTATTGATAATCCAGTCATTGACTACTGGTTAAAATGCAGCTCTACCTTCATGGTTCAAACTGCAGATAGTCAAAATGATTAGATAAAAAGGTATTGTTGACATTTTTATGGCATTTTTATCTCAGAATTTTTGATAGTTAGAATCTGAGTTGTAAATTTATCTCACAAGTTCATGTTTTATGTCATAATTGCTGATCATATAAGTCCTGTTTTGGACTGGTTGCACTGGCTCCCGTTAAGATTCCGAATTGATTTTAAAGTTCTTATAAAACACAAGGCACTGCATGGTCTGGCTCCTCAGACTTGGCTGAGCTTTTAATTCCTTTTACACCCAGTCGCAGCTTGCAATCTTCTCAGAGTGGTCTTTTAATCGTTCCTAAAACATGGCTGCGTTCTGGGGGTGATTGGGCCTTTTCATCTCACACCCGCAAATTGTGGAATTCTCTCCCGGCTGACATCAGGGAAGCAAATTCGTTAGGTATTTTTAAATCTCGCCTTAAAACGTTCTATTTACGACTTGCTTTAAACTGATTTTCATTCTGTATTTTTGTGTTCTGATTTGGATTGTTGTGTTTGCTTGTGTTGTAAAGCGCTTTAAAAAAAGTACCCTTTTAAAGGCACTATACAAAATAAATGTATTATTATTATATTGGTATACCATCATTTTGACTTTTTATCTCATAAAAATGACAATGTTTCTATTTACATAATGTGTATGAAAATCTCTTTTTCCCTTATGTGGCAGAAAAAAGCAACCATACTTTAAAGCAAAAAATGTTATACATGAAGTATTTCTTGTCTTTTGAGGTGATTTTTTAGCTTTGATTGAGATCCAGCCAAATTCCAGCTGATGTTCACTGATTCTCTGCAGCAGCTCACTGTAGCAATGGCTTATAATGTTATATTTTTTTACAGATGGAGGAAAGAAGTGAGGAATCAAGCTACTCATATATGATACAGTGCTTGTGTTGCTCCTCATTTGGACAGGTGTGTCTGTTAAAGGACTAAATGTAAAGCACTCCTCATCATCAGAGAGACAGTGTCTGCTGTTATGGAGTTGGTGTAGTGGGACGAGAGCACTGGCACCAGACCAGCGTGATCACAGAAGAAAACAACACCGAAGTGAAGGCTTTAGATCGGTGTACTGTAATATAGGAATGTTGAATAACCAAATTATGCTTTTGTTATGTAAAAATGAGTAGCACTGATGTATTTAGTATGTAGTTGCATATAGTTATGCGCCACATTATTTTATTAGCATTTGTTTTTCATACAGAACTTTAATGTGCTTTTACTCAATGGGCCTCGTTCATGAAACACAAGCAGTATGAATGTCTTAAAAGCTTGTGAAACCCCACATACTATTGTAATTTATAGTAAACCATACTATAGTAAAGTGTAATATACTGTATATATTATAGTATTTACAACACTTTGTAAATGAATGCTACAGCATACTGTAGTGAACTGATAAACAGTAATAATTACTGTAGTGTACTTCAGTTTTTACTACCGTAAACTGTAATGTATTGTAGTATAATAAACCTTAAAGTTGTAAGAAACTATTGGGTAAAGTAATTTGTTTATATTACTATAGTTTTTATGTTACCACAGCAACTATAGAGTAAAGTACTTTACTATAGTATGGTTCAAAAACACTATAAATCACTATAGTATTTTTTCATTCTTGGGTACTTTTATTAATCTAGAAGACACTTTTTTTCCAGAAATGCATACATCAACATCATATATATTTTAAGCATGTTTCTTCCTTGTGAATCAAACTCATGATCAGCAAAGTTCACTTTGTGAACAATTTACGCAGAAATTCGTTCCGCTCGTGTTTCATGAATAATGCCTAATATAAATGTTTTTAACTGAACAAGTAATGTAATATATTAAATTTCAACACTACATCTCTAACCTGGTTATCAACCCTGTCTGGAATTAATCTCAGATAACATCATTTGAACAGGGTTATTTCTGAACCACAGCATGTCTGATTTTATTTATTGTGAATGTACTTCATTAATCTCAAGCAGAAGGAGTGTAAGTCAGTGCCTTATACTGTATCAGTTATATCAGGCTAGATCAGACTGATTCACTGCATCGTGTGTCTCTGTTTTAACTGTCCGTCTGTCTTTACAAATCACTCACAGCATACAAACAACAAATGAGCTGGGATACTGCTGCTTTAATTAGCCACATGTTTTCATGAAACGATTTTGAAAGATGTATCTTTGTACAATACAGCATACAGTTTTTGTAAATATTGAATTTGATGTATTATCTATGGTTTGTTGTCATTACTAATACACTAGGCTAAATGAAGCTCCACACTTTTCGTTTCTGAATATATATGTTCGTCAAGAAAATACAAACTGAATATCAACAATAATATTCTTAGACTTAGAATACATACTTAGATTTAGACTCAGGTACACCACAATCATAAAACTGTGTTCCAAGAACATTTTGCTAATGTTCTCATTAAATTATGAAATCATATTTCTTAATGTTTTCTGAACATACAATTTTTTTTTTTTTTTTTTTTTATGTAGCCTATTAAATTTTTTTCTTATCTGTGTGAACATTACAAACATTTTTTATTTTGCAAACATTTTGGGAACGCTTGAAACACATAGTAACGTTTAAAAAACACTTAACAAACGTCAAGCTAAAACATAAAAATACTTAAAAACGTGCCTAAATAACATTTTCGGCAAGTTATTAAAACCCATTTATCTTTGAACGAACGTTCTATTAACATTCCTGGAAGAACGTTTGTTCCAAAAAACTGTCAGAATGTTAGCTAAAGTTCTGTGAACGTTTCCTGTAAGTTGGGCAGTAACTGAAACATAGCAACGTAAATAAACTTCTCACTGCTTTTTGTTTTGTAATATTTAGAAAACAGAGAACCAAGTCTAGAATTTATGAATATAGGATATGTTACTTTTGAAGGGTAAGACTCAAAATATATAGTCTACTAAAAAGGTGTAATATTTAAATACCATGTCCTTTCATCGTTGTGATTTGAGGCATTTATAATAATAAAAATAAAACAAAACGAAGACGCTTTCCATATGAAACTGGCAACAACAACAAAAAAAGTATCTCCTCTCCGCTAGATGTCGACAAACCGCTTGGGCGTGTGACGTCATCGACGTGCGCCGAGCTCTGCCTGCGACCATAACAACGCCAGATAACCCTCACTTTTATCGATATCAGCGATAGTGCGATATTGATAGGAATTTATTCGCACAGCCTCAAAGGTCCTGCACACCTCGTCCCTGAGACCGACACACGGTGAGGCTGTAAACCAGAGATGCCCGCGCTCTTTGTGCGCGAGGGCTTGACAAGCTGGGTTTTGTGTTGAGTTTTATTGTTAAATAAATGATCTCTTTAGATCTGAATCACTGGTGATCACTATCTCCCTTCAGATAGTTTTTGCTTAAAGCTCCCCTGGGGGCCTTAGAGTTGTATGTATTCATGTTTTCATTCAGTTTGATATTTGATCAGAATATCACAGTCATATTTTTCTCATATTCATAAGTAAATCTGTCTGATTTCCGGATGATGTCTGCGATCCGTTTATTTTTACTGACTAAAACGAGATTTACACTAGTACTGTAGTAATACCGTCTAAAATATACATCGCTATTCAGTGAAGTACCTTGAACCATATTAATACCATGGTACACTTATTATAATCATTTATAGTATATATCCTGGTGTACGACAAAGTCGCAAAATATATAACAGCCTCACTAAACCGTGCTTTTAACATGTACATGTACTGAACGTGAATACCGTATAAATACAGTGTTATATGAATATGATAGGATGCTTCTGTACGATAGTAGCAGAATACCACGCGATTGCTATTATTAGAAATATCAACAAATACACTAGATATTTCTTCATAAGAAAACGTGCAGCCAACTGAGCAGCAAAATTAACACATAATCTAAGCATAAAAAATAACGAAGACCTTTTTACATAGCATACTCAATGTTCAGCAGAGTTTGACACATTTGGTTTGCAAAATTAGCAAAAGTTCCTTGTGTGTGTTGAAACTGTGAAAATGAAAGCGTATGTGGGTCTACACTACCAGTCAGAAGTTTTTCAACAGTAAGATAATTAATAATAATTAAAATATTAGTAAGAATTTACTATTTTTAAAGAAGTCTCCTCTGCTCACCAAGCCTGCATTTATTTGATCCAAAAGCAGTAATATTGTGAAATATTTTTACTAGTTAAAATAACTGTCTTCTATGTGAATATATTTTAAAACATAATTTATTTCTGTGATGCAGCGCTGAATTTTCAGCATCATTACTGCAGTCTTCACTGTCACATGATCCTTCAGATTTACTTTAATACGATGATTTACTGCTCAAGAAACATTTCTTATTGTTATTATTATCAATATTTAAAGAATTTGTTTCAGGATTGTCTGATGGATATAAAGATCCAAAGATCAGCATTTATCTGAAATAAAAAGCTTCTGTAACATTATACACTATTCCATTCAAAAGAGTCAGTTTTTTATTTATTATTATTATTAATATTATTATGGTAAAGAAATTCTAGAAATTAACACTTTTATTCAGCAAGGACGCTTTAAATTGATCAAAAGTGATGATGAAGACATTTACAATGTTACAAAAGATTTCTATTTCATCAAAGAAATCTGAAACATAATTATGATAATAATAATAAAATAAATAATAATAAATAAATGTTTCTTGAGCAGTAAATCATCATATTAGAATGATTTCTGAAGATCATGTGGCACTGGAGACTGGAGTAATGATGCTGAAAATTCAGCTGCGCATCACAGAAATAAATTACATTTTAACATATCTTCAAATAGAAAACAGTTATTTTAAATAGTAAAAAAAAATCACAATTTTGATGTTTTTGCTGTATTTTGGATCAAATAAAAGTGAGCAGAAGATACTTTTAAAAACACATGAAAAATCTTACTGTTCAAAAACGTATGTATATATTATAAACCTATGTGTATATATATATGTGTAATTTTTAAATAAATACTATTTTTAATGCAGCCCTGATCAATAACTGTTACCCACACAATACTTTTAATGATATTTCTGCAAATTTAATCTAAAATCACTAAGATTGTTTTACTCTTTCTCCCTTTAATAGACATTTTTCAGTGTGCAGATTAGAAAAGTGCATCCACAGAATTCCATTTCCAAGATCCAGCGTCTGCGCCTCGATGGAGGAGTGCTGCTAGAAACCCAGAACGGGTGGAGAGGCTCCCGGGAGGAATGGGGTAGAGTTCTCGATGAGGGTCCCGGCAGCAAACAGCTCCGTTAGAGCAGAATCAGGCGAGATGCCTGAGAACGGACGCTCCAGGAGGAAACGGGTGCCGAAGACATGCGACTGCTGCGGGCCCCACGGCAAGTCCCTCGCCCCGGGACACCAGCAGGTGTCCAAGAAACGCGGCCGCAGGAAGAAAGAGATGCTGAGCCAAGAAGAAGAAGTGGCGGCGGAGGAGGAGGTGGTGAGCTCGGCGGCGGTGGACTCGGTGGTGACTTTGGAAGCGGACGCCGCTTCTGAGATGGACGAGGCTCCGTCTCCTAAAGAGAAGCCAGAGCTTTCTCAGACTGAGAGAGGGAGTGAAAGCACCGTCCTGGTGAACGGCTTGGAGAACAGCGTTCCCAGCGACACCAGAGAGCTGAGCAGCTCTGCCACACACAATGACTTGATGAAAAAACCCCGCACAGAGCCGGATGCAATGGAAACCGCGATGCCCGGTCTGAGCGCTTCCTGGGACCATCACTACTGCAGACCACTCGCTGAGGAGCACAGGAGCGACTCCACGGAGGAGACGGGACAGCCGCCTGCACTGCCTCCGGTTGAGTTCACCACTGAGGGCATCATCGAGTGCATTCATGGTAGTGTTTGGATGAGTTTGACAGCTCCTGGTGTCTCTTGTCTGTTGTTTGTTAATGAGCATGCTTTTATCTTCCAGAATTCCTCGAGCAGTTCTACGGGAAATACGGAAGCTTCACTCCGTTGAGTGAGACCGACGTCCTCGATCACCTAAATAAGATGTTCCAGTCTGATCTAAATGACAGGCAAGTTTAATCATGCTTTTCTACAAGTATGGCACAAAAGCAAGTTTTCCATCAATGAAAGGAGGAACATAACCTTCAGAAAGACCTCTGGAGGTCAGACTAAATGTCACATTTGATGTGTTTTGACTAGTGCTGTCAAACAATTAATCACATTCAAAATAAATGTGTGTAATGTGTGTGTATTCTTATATTCATGTATATTTATTATGTATATATATATAAACACAAACATATGCATGTATGTATTTAAGAAAAATGTTGTTTATATATTAAATACATTTATATATAATATAAAATGTAAGAATATGAATATATAATTGTATAAACGTAGATATTTTCAAAATATATACAGTGTATGTATACTGTATAAAAAATATACAGTACACATACATATATAGTGTAAACAATTCAATTAATCACGATTAATCGTTTGACAGCATTAGTTTATATAATAAATACATTTATAAATAATATGAATTGTATGAATATACATATATGCGTGTAAATACATGTAAATGTTTTCAAAATATATGCATGCATGTGTTTGTATTTATATATACATAATACATATACAAAGTACACACACATATTATGTAAAAAACTTTTATTTTGGATGCGATTAATCGTTTGGCAGCACTAATATTTTTGATCAAATAAAGCCTTGGTGAGCAGAAGACACTTCTTTCAAAAATATAAAAAATATCATACCGACCTCTACATTTTGTAACAATTTTTGGTTACACTTTATTTTAAGGTGTTCTTATTAAGTACTGATTAATACTAACTAGGTACATGTACTTATTATTTGGTTTGGGTTAGGATTAGGGTTGGTCTTCGGGTTACTTGCATGTAATTATGCATCATTTCTTGTTATTATAATAGTAAGTACATGTAACGTAATAAGGGCACCTTAAAATAAAGTGTTAAAAATTTTTTCATGTGACTTTGGTAACAGAATTATATGGTTGAACTTGACAGTTGCAGAAAACAGTTTGGGAAAAGGTGATTTTATGTGTTTAAAACTGTCCATCTCTCATGCTGGGTTACATTAGAAATGTTAGATAAACCATTAACATTTCAAAGAAAACGGAATTTGTGTTTCCATTGCTTTTAGAAAAGTAATGGAACACCAATTTGTGGAAAATAGCATAAGGTGCTCTAATTTCACTTCGTATTCTGTATATTCTGCTGCAGGACAAAGCTGATAACAAAAGAAGTGGCCAAGTACAGGGCTGGTCTGGCCTGTGCTCCTATGCATTTCTTCCAAGTGACCTACAACAAGCACACATTGACCTTAGATGACCTTTCAACACTTGATGACCAAAACTGGGTCAATGATCAGGTAGGTCTCTGAAATCCAGCAGTATATGCACGTACACTGAAACCATGCAGGATTTGATGTATGTGTTTTTACAGGTGATTAACATGTATGGAGAACTGATCATGGAAGCTACAAATCATAAGGTAAAAGCATTAATGACATCCAGCGGCAAACACTGTTCTGAATATCAGACCGAATCACAGCTGAACTGAGATTCACAACTGAGTGTGGCATATATTGCTTACAAAGGGTCAGTCAAAAGCTGTGTTTAGTGGAATAATCAGTATTTTGGGGGCAAACATGTCTGTAGTGTAGTATGTATGTTTTCTAGAGGCTGTGCACTACTGGCATAATAATAATAATAATCATACTTGGTTTCTGTATGTTTTAAAAACAATCATTTGGAAATCAGTGTTATGGCTCTTATCTTGCGAATAAATCAGTGTTGCAATATTTCCTCTCATAACTTCTGACGCCTTGTTGTTTTCTAGGTTCATTTCTTCAACAGTTTTTTTTACCGACAGTTTGTAGCAAAAGGTTATGAAGGAGTGAGACGATGGACCAAAAAGGTGAATGTCACGGCATGCAAACGTCACACACAGATGCAGAAAGCTTGCATCTCATGTGTTTTTGTTTATTGCATGATAATAAGTCAACTTTTTGTTCTTTTCGACACGTGCTCAGTAAAAGGAAGTTGATTAAAGCATTTATTCACCCAAAAGTATCATTTCTGTTATCATTTACTCATGCCATTCCAAACCTGCATGACTTTTTTGTGCTGCGAAAACACATAATGAGAAGAACATTTGGAATCAAACAACATTGAAGCGCATTGACTGAAAAAAAGAGACAGACATTTCTCAAAATCCTTCTGACATTTTGTTATCTTTCTAAAGAATATGGAATTTGTGTCTCATTGCTGTTATTTTAAGGACTAGAGGCACTGTACAAATCATACAAAGTGCCTAATGTGTCCTGTCTGTCTATATTTGCTCAGGTTGATCTGTTTTCTAAGACACTGATCCTGATTCCTCTGCACCTGGAGATCCACTGGTCGCTCATAACCGTGGACGTCTCCAAGCAAAGCATCAACTTCTACGACTCCCAGGGCATCCTGTTCAAGTTCGCTGTGGATGTGAGTGCTTTTGAAAGGTGATTCATACTGTGTCCTCACAGAGACCTGACATGTGACTCTCGTCCACAGAACATCCTGAAATACATCCTGGCAGAAGCCAAGGAGAAGAAACAAGCCGTCTTTCAGAAGGGCTGGAAGATGGTCGTCAACAGGAACATTCCACAGCAGAAGAACGACAATGACTGTGGCGTTTTTGTCCTGGAGGTAAGAAATGTTAGTGTGTAGTAGGGTTGGGTGGATTGAAGATACACAGTGCAGAGGTGCTTTAGATTTAGCTATAAATACCCAGATATATTCATGGCTGTCAGTGGGCAGGACTGGGCAAGAACAATCTCTCGCAAGCAAGCTAAAGGCCTGTTCACACCGAGACAAATGCAAAGTGTGAACTTTTCAGTTTAAATGACACAAAGGTTTTTTATGGAGGTATTATAATTGCTTTTCTGAAAACTGGCCAACTAATAAGATTCACACTTTTGGTTACATGTTCTGTTACATTAAACTTAGTGGCAACTTGGTTGCATTTTATGCATTGGTCTACAGTAGTCAACAGTTGAAGTGGATCAAAAAAGTGCATCAAAGTTGTCCAAGACAAAAACACATTGTGTTTGTAGGTTTTAGGACAACTTTGATAAAATGTTGACTAGTGTAAACAGACTAATCGAATGTGAAAATTTAACCAAATTTTCATAAGCATGTCTAAAAATGAGGAAAAACTTGGGAGTTTTTTTTTTTTTAATCATTATGAAATAAAAATTCACCATCTAGATTTTGAAAACATTTCATCCCCGCTTAGGTTTTTTTTTTAATGTATTCTTAGTAATGTTTTGAACATGTAATATTTAATCGAAAAGTCATAAGTGGATTTACCAGTGAAAAATAAACAACCAATGCATAGATAGAACTAAGCATATAATGTATTTATTTACAAAAGAAAACAGAAAACAGAAGAAAAGATTTGTTGCTATTTCCGTTGCATCACAACTTTAATATCTGATTTGTGTTGTTAATGGTTGCTAAGTAACATAACTTCGGTATGGAATTCGGTTGATACATTTATGATGTAGTCACATAACTGTTTCCACTTATCCGCCATAGTTATGACTGTCAGTGGGAAAAACAATGGTATAATAAATTAATTAACACAAATGAACCAATGACAAAAAAATTAATCACTATTAAGATGGAGCAAATCCCAAAAATTTTGTTGTTTAGATGAAAATTCAAGATTAATAAGAGTCTAAAGTTGTACTTCATTTATATATCTGTAATAAAATGACTCGTATCACAATATAAGATTGTGGTTATGGTGGCCATAAATAATACCTGCAATACAGTAAAACAAGTGAACTAAAGTGATAAAACTGAGCATCTTTTTCATTTGTCAGTACTGCAAGTGCCTGGCGTTCATGAAGCCGCTGCTGTTCACTCAAGAGGACATGCCACGCGTCCGCAAGAGGATCTACAGAGAGCTGTGTGACTGCAGACTGTCCGGCTGTCTAAACCAAGACAAAGCCACATAGACTCCAGACTCGTGGACTGGTGTCTGCACGACGAACACAGCGGGAGGGAAAGGACTTCACATCAAGACAAAGAAAGCCAAAGCTGGAAGTTCCCAGTATTTGAGCCTGTCCCATCATTCCTGTCGGTTTGCTGGAGTTGGTCAGGTCGCGTTTACCTCTTCGCAGTACATCGGCTCAGACATGCCTTTTTCCAGCCGAACTCTCAGAGAAACAAACGGAAGAGATCTCAGCAATGGAGACATTTTTCTGTTTCTGGCAACCACAAAGATTCAAAACCTCACAAGCGTGTGGATTTTTTTTTTTTTTTTACGTATTTAAAATTTCATTTATAACAGCCATAAGACGGATTACGTGTTTCTATCAGGTTTCTTTTTGTAAAGAGCATAGTTGTTGCTTTGCAGCATGAAACTTGAAGGACTTTGTAGCTTATAAATGTCACACCGTTGTTGAGGTGCAAGAAGCGTCAATGAATGTACTGTCAAACACCAGTATACTTGTACAGTCCAGCTTGTCACTTGAAAGCAAATTGTGTGGCGATACTCTTAAAGTCCTGGACCAGATTGCTTTGTTAACATTTGATCATCCTCTAAATATGTTCCCAGATGTTTCTAATGAAAAAGCCGCAGGGTTGATGCTTGATATCAGACTGCTTGCTGTAAACCTTCAGCAGTATTTGCCATTCTGCTGTTTTCTCACTTCTGAGCACTTTCTGTTGTTTTTCCTCGAATGCATCGGCGGTTAAAATGGATTTTGTAGCAAGTAGATTTGTCGTTAATTGAAGTCAGTTAAAGGTCATTTTTAAATGAGCACAGTGCGGTGGAAGCTGCAGGTTTCTGCCTTTTTATTTATACTCTTTTTTTTTTTTTTTTTTTTTTTTTTTTTTAATGGTAAAGACTAATCTGAAAACTATCATCAAAACCTGCCGTTCTGTCATTGTATAATACAAACGCTAAAGGCCAAGCTAAATTTGAAGCCCGTTCTCATGAAAATAAGTATAAATAGTGCGCCAAATAAAAACAGAAATTCGTGGTATTGTTACGCAAAAATTGACTTTGTCGTGCATATGGTACGCATCTACCCCACAACCCTAATCCTTCCCATTGCGCATCAATATGATCGCCAAAGACGATTTTTGCATGTAAATATTACGCCAAATCGAAATTTAAACTCGTGCTGTTGATATGCCAGTTCATGAGATCGGGTTGATGTTTGCGAGCAGAATAGAAGAATGCTGCTTGTTGCGGTTGTGTGTGCTTGAGTCATCTTTTCTACCTTGTGATGCAGTTTGGTACAAAAATATGTCAGGGTAGTAGATTTATACTGTTGTCAGTGACCCACCATTCAAGAGCGATACTGTCATTTAGTTACTTGAACCAACGAATCATAACCTCAGACTGAGTTTCTGACTACTAGTTTCATCATTATTTAAAATTGCATAAAACCATGTTGAATAACCAGTTGCTGTGTCTGTTATTGTGTTTGCAAATGCGTATGAAAGGAAGCGCTTAACGCTGATTTTCCAACTCAAAAGGTCGGTGTGAAATAAATGTTAATTTTTTCAAACCTGTTATCAAAATTTAAGACGTGTCTAAACAGTTTAGAATCCTTTTTTTAAAGTAATAAAATAGTTTTATATACATTGGAATGGGTTGGAAGTCAATTATTTGAAATAAATGCGGTAATTATAACACATAGGCTACATTCACACTTGCAAGCCTTAATGCTCAATTCCGAATTGTTTTTATTTATTTTATTTTTTTAATAGCCGATCAGTGCTCACATTGTAGCCAATATCAGATTTCCAGTGTGAACCGATTATGGTTATTTACTGACCCGCATGCACAAAAGAACAATACAGATTTGCAAGGGTTTCACAACAAAATCTGCCAAATTGCTACTCAAAACTAGTCCGATCATGTTCCGGGTGTAAATATCACGTTAGTGGGGTCAGTGAAAAACGACCCGCGGCAACAGTGGAAAAAGTAACCCAATTCCGCTGGAAAACTGTGGACCTGGCAACACCTGCGCAGCATTTGGATCTGAGCCACATTTGCCAGCAGTGTGAATGGAGCCAAAATGTCAGGTTTTTTTTTTTTTTTTTACATCAGTGCTGATAATTAAGCAGTGCACTATTCTGATTTCCAGTTATAGCAAGCAGACATTACCATTAATTGTATTTTTGGTAATAGTTTGTGTCAGCAAACCAGACTAGATGGCAACGTCTGAGATTATGCATGCAGTAGATGCTGGGTTCATCTCAAGACAAACAGTGGGAGTCTTACAACGCATTTCATAAACCCAATTTATTAAAAAAGAAAGACTACACATGCCAGACTACATGAGTTTAATGTGTACATCACACACACAAAAAACTGGATCTGTTACTGCGCACCTCGTCCCTGTCAAAATCCTGTTCATATACACTTTTAATCAAATGTTTAAAAAAAGAAAAAGAAAAAAAAAATTGGCCAGAAGGCAAGTTCAAGTTTTCTGCACCAGTTTCCCATAACCCCCTCTGGCGGGGTCATAGTCCTGTCTGTACTCATCTCTGACCTGGAAACACAAAGAACGAGCTTTATAGGAAATAATTATATGATTTTTTTGCTAGTAACAAAAAATGTAAATAATAAAAAAAAAACATGTTCCTGAAATACGAATGTAGTAATTATTGTGATCATATTTACTTCATCGTGTGCTGTATCACGTACCTGCCCGCCTGACTTGCCCCGGCCGAACTGTCTGCCCTCTTTAAAGCCTGCGTCCCAGTCTGTTCGGATGATGCGGTCATCCAGCCTCGTGCCATTAATAAACCTCAAAGCATGCTCAGCGTCAGCGCGAGTGTAATATCTTCACATCAGCCGTTAAAGAACCGACACTAGTCTCACAGTCTCGCGTCTGAAAGCAGAAGTCTTAGCCGAAATTGAAATGTGATCATGATCAAAGGTGTTGGAGTTATTTTAAAGAACTAATATATCAAAGGAAATTCATACTAATCTCAAAAACTGATGAGGAATTGTGCAAAAGTCACATTTCCTAAAAAGATAACCCCCCCCCTTAAAATAATAGAAAATTGATGAATTCTAAACCCATTTTCACACATAGAGCACATCAAATATGGTAAACCGATGCTCAAATATGCAGTTTTGATGGAATCGAATTTAAAGAATTGCCAGAATTTAATTAAAAATATCTTCATTTGTCTTTTAAAAATTACCTAAAGTTTGAGGTGAGTAATTTTTGGTGGACTGTGCCTTTAAGAGGTTGCAGCAGCAAACAAATGTCAAGTTTAATTTGATTTGCCAGAAAGAGAATCAAAAGCAGCATTTAAAGCAGCATTTCACACCCCCTGGTGCGGAGCTGAAAGGATACTCGACGAAACAGAAGCCGCAGGCGGTCTTCTTGACTTTGTCGAGGCCGATGATGATCCTCTTGACGTCTCCGCTCTTGGAGAAGAGCTCGTGCACCTGCTCCTCAGTGGTGTAGAAGGACAGGTTTCCCACATATAGCGTGCAGCTCTGCTTCAGCAGCTTCTCCTGATCGTAACGGTTGCCCTGCGGAGACATTACATGTATAATGTTACAGAAGATTTCTATGTTAAAGAGTTCTATAAAAGACAAAAGTATTAAATCAGCATATTAGAATGATTTCTGAAGGATCATGAAGACGTGCATATCTGAAAAGCGCTATACAAAAAGAAAGAAAAACATGTAAAGGCTGATGGAAATAGAGCAGTCATTATATTAAGTAGCGTTATAAAATATATTAAAATAGAAAACAGTTATTTAAATTGTAATAATACTTCCCAGAATTAGTTTTTTTTTTTTACTTTTTTTTTTATCAATTAATGCAGTTTTAGTGAACAAGTCTGTATGCATTAAACAATGAAACACTGAATCTATTGGAGTAATGAATATAATAAATACTGAATATTTATTATCCAAGGACTGCTTCACAAAAGGTAAACTGTAATGTGGAAGTATTTTTTATAAGCACATTAATCGAGGAACATAATCTATAAACAATTAAGTTGTATAATCTGTGAATGAAAGAAAAAATAAATAAATAACTATAATGTGATGGTGAAAGAAAAAGCATAAAAGGTGCCAGAATGTTTATCAGAAGGAAAAACAATGCTCACCTTAAAATGTTGGTCTCTGTACTGGCTTATATCCACATATGAGTCGCTGAAAAGAGCATTTAATTTAATAGACATAGTGAAACTAATAAAATAAATTCAGATTCAGAAAAACTGAACGCTTTTCAAATCAGCATGGACGCAAAGAAAGCGGAAACGCGTCCTTCTTCTTCTTCTTCTTCTTCGTCTTCTTCTGCTTCTTCTTCTTCTTCTTTCAGTTCGCAGTGGTAGAACAGTGCATTACCGCCACCTACTGTTAACTAAACACAGACCACTGTGAACCCCCACACAACACAAACTCAGATGTCTTTGTTTGTGCATGTGGAATAATAATAACATTTTTAAACGTTTTAGATGGGTCTTAGAGGACGTTTGTCTACTTTTCTATTACGTAAGCTAATTTCCGTCAGGCTGGTAAATAAAATAAAATAAATAAAATATGAAGAGTTTAGATGCAAAATCCTCTGCCGTCTGAAATTTTGATCTAAAATGAGCATTTTTATTAGGCTCCTACGTTTAGGTTCAGTAACTTCACTTTAATGGTCACTTTCTATGCAATTAAAGTGAAACAACTGAACATAAATATAGGAGCCTGATAAAAATACTCATTTTAGAAGCAAATTTCAAACTTGCATCTGAACTCTTCATATTTGTTTGTTTGTTTGTTTGTTTGTTTAACTTTGACCGATGGCTCCACTTCTCATTTGTTTCATGCAAATCTCGTTTTGTCCCGCGAGATCACTGGTGAGATCCAGCATGGACGCGAACACAAACAGCGGCTCGTCTGCGCGAGCAGAAAGAAAACAGCAAGAAAAGGCGAAAATCATACAGCGAGAGAAACAACGACAGACGGTGAAGACGGTATGACCACGTCGCATTATATTAATAACACACAACGTCACTATAATAAACGCACATGAGCAGAAACTTTAACGACGCGAAACACAAAGCGGTATAACCGGCGAGACGAGCTAATCTCCAGTTTAACCCCACATAGATGTTCATGCTAACCACAGTTTATGCCCAAATGCCGTTGCTAGTACAGTTACAGTATGAAAACCGGTGGTTTTGTGCCACTTCCAACGTGTAATCAACGAAGTGAATAACCATAGAAGGATTCTGAAAGCCTCTAGCAGTGTTTGAAGGAGATCCAGTGTTATTTCACAAACAGTTGCTGGAGACTGATGTGTGTCTGATCTCCTCTCTCTGTGACAGATCTCCAGGCTCCTCCAGAAGGCCGAGGGTGAGCGGACGCAGGAGGACCGGGCTCTGCTGCAGGAGCATCAGGACACGGTGCAGGAGCTGAGCCGGAGACAGAGCCGCAGATCCCTGCTCAAGAGGAAACAGGAGGAGGTGGACATCACGCACCCTAAACCACACTAACTACTGCATGCACTGCAAAAGGCATTGTTTATGTTTTCCAGTGCAAGTATCCAAGCATCCTCAAATCAGGGTGCATTTACTTGAGATGCAAAATGAAGAAATTAAGTCTGGTTTTATGAAAAAATTAAGAAAAAATTAAGTAAGTTTATGGCAGGAACCCGTATCTGTCGATGGGGAATGAAAATCTTTTAAAGCTTTTTGATCTTAATCTTTTTAAAAGACTGAGTCTGTTCTCACAGATGTTCTCGTTTTAATCGTAAGCACACTTCATTTTGATTGAATTTCACAGAAAACAAGACTTTAAAGTGTCTTGATCTTGAATCTTTAGACATTTGCGCTGGAAAACAAGTCAGAAACACTGATGAAGATTGAAGAACATTATTATCTGCCTGTTTATGGAAAATTAATTGATATTTGCCAACTTTGAAGTGTTTTTAATACGACTTATTGTTTGCTCCCTAAAGATTTACACTTAGATGTAGTTGACATAATGGTTTCCCTTCAATTTATTCCTTTAATTTGCTTTACTTGGTCTTAAATGTACTTAGATTTACATAAAACCTGCAGAAACCCTGACACAGATACCAAACGTTTGATATGCATTTGAATTTCTCATCCGTTAATAAAAGCTGTCCTTCATTCAGGTGTAGCATGAATACATTCCCAGAAATAAAACATCCAGTGATACATGATAAATCTGGCATTTTATTGTAAAATAAATGATACTTTGCATTATTTTTGCAATTAACAATTTAATTTACTACTGAATCCAAAGGCTTTCACCTTCTGTTCGATGGATACTATGTATTTTATGAACTATTTCTCTTCTTGACTGGTGATATAAATGTGGCTGTGATGATTGCAGGTGTTTGATGATGCTGAGAACCTGAAGGCTAAAGTGAAGCAGCTGGCGGAGGAGCTGCAGCAGGCCAAGCATGTGGTCCTCTACACCGGAGCAGGGATCAGCACGGTGCGTCTTTCTCATAAACGCGATGGCTAGATAGAGTGCATTGAAATAGTGACCTTCTGCTCATTTCAGTATTACCAGCAAAATAAAATTATACGTCTACGTCTTCAGTTTTGAGTTGTAAATGGTTGTAAATATGAGATATGTTGTGCATCTCTGTGTTAATTGTGTAAGTTTGTGTGTTCTCGTCAGGCCGCCTCCATCCCAGACTATCGGGGGCCCAATGGCGTGTGGACTCAGCTGCAGAAGGGCCGATCTGTGAGGTGAGGGATACACTATTAGAATATGGATTTAGAGTTTAAGATTTAGCCCTGCCTAATGTGTTTGTTCTGATCGGGAGTGTTCTGATCCTGAGTACTGTATCCATCAGCGCGTCAGATCTGAGTCGAGCTGAGCCCACTCTCACCCACATGTGCATCTGGATGCTACACAAAGTCAAGATGGTGAGTGACAACACATGGTTTATGTGAAATGTTTCTGTGAATGATCAGAATGCCCAAATACATAAAGCACAGAGCACACGGACATTGGGCGGTTTGTACTGTATAGCAAAAAAGTTTATTTTTTAAAAATCCTACTGTGTGTCATACCATTTATCTTTGACTATATTTACAATATGGAATGTTCATGTAAACGTCATATAAATAACTTTGCAATCCAAGATTCTAAATTTGGGGGGGGGGGCACTATGTATGAAACAAATATAGGGATGCATGAAAAATATTGGCACGATATTTAATGCGCATCTTGTCAGTAAAGCCGGTTCTGTAATCAGTGGTAAATCTCTACAAGTGCGTGCTTTCACGTGGAGCAGCATTTACTACACAGAGCCGTTGTTCACTGACAAGCTGCGCAAAATATGATTGTGGTTTTGTGCAGCTTGTCATTTATCATGCATCCTTAAACAAATACTTAAGAAATTTATCATTGATTATGAATGGTAAATTTAAAACAAGTAGTCAGAATACATTACCTAAAATAAATAACCTAGGTTACTTTACTAACTAGTATTCTTCATGTAATCCGTACATCCATATTGTACAGATTTCCATATTGTAAATATGTAATCTGTAATCAGTAACAGACTACAATTTGTTAGTAATCTACCCAGTATTGTGTCTGCACACATAAAGTATACTCATGTAGGGCGATATATCAAAAATTGCAAATCTCTACTGCTTGATTGTTTATCATCACAATACAAGTCACCGTTTTTTATATACTGCTTTTTACAACATAGATTGTGTCAAAGCAGCTTAAACAGGAAAATAGTGTCGAAATAACTGTAATTTGTAACTATATTATTATAATTTGTAACTAAATGTGATTATATTATACAATATAGTCTAGCTAAATGCAACTATAAGGGATAAAGATATTATGATATTACAAACATTATGATTTTCTGTAAAGCTGCGTTGAAACGAGGTGTTTTGTGAAAAGTGCTATAGAAATATTTTGAACTTGACTCTGAGTAACTTTTGCAGGTTCAGCATGTGGTCTCGCAGAACTGTGATGGTCTTCACCTGCGCAGTGGTTTGCCCAGACACGCTCTCTCTGAACTCCACGGAAACATGTTCATTGAGGTCTGCTCTAAAAAAAGCATGGACACAGTTATTTTTGTGCCTGACCTTATTGAATATGCATTTGTAGGAGTTTTAGACGCACAATTGATGGAGGAGAGTAAAAAAAAAAGCATGTTTTAAACTATTTTAAACTTGAAATGGCTGCAATTATTGTTTGAAACAGAGCGTGTGGCAGAAGGCAGAGGATTGTTCCTCATGTATTATTTTATTTTGAATGCCAGAAGAACACATTATCTGGACATATCATTTGCCAATCCATGTTATGTGTAACAAAATAAAAGACGACTTGAACCCTCAAGTAGGAGTCACACAATTCCAGCTCTATCAGAACTTCTAGCAAAGCTTAATTTTTTTGGCCTCTGGTTATTTTCAACGTACTGTGGCTTCTTTATTTGTGATTACGCTAATTTGCATTTGGTATATTGCATTGGTCAATAATGTAAATGAGGTGTGTTCTTTAATGTGCGCATTGTTAGTAAATCACCCGCAATGTTTTGTAATTGCCCTCTCACGCTAATTTGCCCTGTTTAGTAAAAATGGCCCTTAGAGTTAACATTTGAAACTGTTTTATTTATTTTTTTATTAATTTTCCCCTCTGCCATCCCGTCCGTCACACAGGTGTGTGATTCCTGCTCTCCGGCACGGGAGTTTATCCGGCTGTTTGACGTGACGGAGCGCACGGCTCTGCACAGACACGGGACGGGCCGCCTGTGTCCTCACTGCAGAGTGGAGCTCAGAGACACTATAGTCCACTTCGGTGAGCGTGGCACCCTGGAGCAGCCGCTCAACTGGAAGGGGGCCGCCGAGGCGGCGCAGCGGGCCGACCTCATCCTCTGCTTGGGCTCCAGCCTGAAGGTGAGGATGTGACTGGAGCAGGTTAAAGGAACAGTTCACACAAAAAATTTAATTCTGTCATCATTCACTCACCCTTCGTTCCAAACCTGTATTGCCGACTCTCTTCTGCTGAACACAAAAGAAGATAGAAAGATTAGGAAGAATGTTGGTAAGCAAATAGTTTTGGTTCCAGTTGACTTCCATTTAATTTTTTGGCCATATCTTGGAAGTCAATGGGAGCTGAAAGTGTTTAAATAGCAAAATATCTTCAGAATATGTTGTGCTAGTAGTGATGGGAGAAACAACCCCAACAAGTTTTGAAGCGCTCGAAACACCACATGCTAATGATGCCTGCTGGTCAAAGATGCAACAAAAATGCAGGCTAAAACATGCATTAAAAAAAAAACATTGCAATTTTTTATTTAAAGTGTAATACATTAAATGCCATAAAAATTACAAAATACCGTTAAATATGAAGTGTCTGTATAATATGTGGTTTTTAAACTATTTTATATTAATTTGCAGGTTTTGTTTGTTTTATGGAGAGCTTGTGCATTGAGGCCAGTAAGAGACTATTAACTACTTCTCATGTCTACAAATTGATGAAACTGATCCGAGATCAGGTAAAAATCATAGACGCTGTTTCAATGCTTCGCCACTGGGGGGCGATCAATCTCAATGAACTCGCATGATTCGCTGACCATTGACATTTTGAAACAGTCGTGACTTAACGAAGCCTCGTTTTCTGAAATCACGTGACTTTGGCAGTTTGATACGTGCTCCGAACCACGGTTTCGAAACACATGATTCACAAAAGTTTTAAAGCTTCACGAAGCAGTGCTTCGAAAGCACCCATCACTATATTATACGTTCAAAATATATAATGTTCCATTATATTATGTTCCACAGTCAGTCATACAGGGTTGAATGATGAGGGTGAGTAAATGATGACAGGATTTTAATTGTGGGTGAACTGTCTCTTTAAATTATGTAATCCAGAGGGGCATGTCTTAAATCTTAAACCGCTGGTACCATAGATATGTATAGCTAGACGTAGTTGGGAGGCATTTTCTTGTGTTATTTAATCTTTTATGCGAGCAGCAGCAATACAAGATCTTAAAAGTTGAACATATTGCAATATTTGTCCAAAAGACATTGTTTTGTACTAAATAATGCAGTTGATGCCATGTATAGTGTGTTTGTCCATCAGGTGCTGAAGAAATACTCGTGCTTGTGGTGCATGAACAGACCAGCTAACAAAAGGCCAAAGCTGTACATCGTAAATCTACAGGTAATATTTCTCTTTATAAAACCGCTCTTGATTCTTCTGTTTTCCTTAAAATTAAATGTGGCTTTCGGTTTACATGCTTGGTGTGTTTTCTTTATTTTAGTGGACACCGAAAGATAACCTGGCTACTCTGAAAATACATGGCAAGTGTGATGCTGTGATGGGTCTTCTGATGGAGGAGCTGGGTTTGGAAATCCCTGTTTACAACAGGCAAGACCCACTTAACACTGAATTCATGTGTCTAATATACTGCTAAGGTGCAGTAACATTAGCAGGCAAAAACTTTCACTGCCAATAGTGTAGATACTTGCGCTGAAAAACTTATTTTGGATGCGATTAATCATTTGACAGCAATAGATACATGAAGCAGAGCTCAGACAGAAGTCACTTTCAATGCTAAAACTCTTGTTTTTTTTGGGGCACTCTGTATTCATCATATAACAGGGCCTCAAGTCTGATAATAAATCATATAAATAATAAGTCATATAAAGTCATATATTTTCATCCGAAGCAGCTGTCGGTTATTAATGTTGCCTGTAATTTGTACGAATAACAGATCACAAGACCCCATCTTCAGCTTGGCTAAACCACTCAGTACACAAGAGCAGAAGAGCCACACTCGTGAAGAGATAGCGCCACCTTCTGCTCTGGAGGACACTTCACAAGACGCTCAGGGTGAAGCTACCGCGGTTCAGGGCGGCTGGTTTGGAAGAGGATACGCCAAAGCACGGAGGAAAAAGAAGACTGTGTAGTTCCTGAAGCATGACGTGCCACACAGCTGCTCTGTTGGGTTAGGACTGTGTCCTTTCCCATCACACTCACTGCTTGAATACATGTTTTACTGATGAACGAGATGCTAAAACCTCATGGGTTACAGATAACTGCTTTTCTGAAAAGATATAGTTGTTTAAATGACCGACAGGTTTACATGATGGCTTGGTTCGGCTAAGTGCACTTTACTTCCAATCTCAGGTTTATAGAAGAAGCAATATATGATTCTTATGACAGCAGTTTTATGAGAACAGCTGAAATTTTTGTTGTTGTTGTTGTTTTTCACCTAAAATATGAAATGGTCATTTAATACTCACTTATGTTGTTCCAAAACCTGTGGAGAAAAAAGAAAAGAAAAAAAAAAACAATGCAGATTGTCCAGAATGCTGTTTTACATACAGATGGAAGTGAATAAAGACACATGCCTTTTGAGCTCTTAAAAAAAGTAGCATAAAAGAACAATACTTTGTCATGCTTTGTTAACCATTAAGGTGTTGCTGTAAAGAACATTGTGAACGTTCTGCTAAACGTCTTGTATGTAATGTGTTTAGAACAACATGTGGACAAGTAAATGACTGCTTTCATCGTTTTTGAGTGTTTACATGAGGACAGTGTTACTGGACGGAGTAAAAATTAAAGCTTTATTTCAGTCCACTATTAAAAGAATTAAGGAATTTGAGAAAACAGCTCCTCAACCAAATAATAGGATGTGTATCAATTAAATTAAATGTTTATGTTTACTCTTAATATGGTGCTATAACTGATTAGAACCAGGAATGACCTTTGAACCTTCCCCATTTAAATAAAGGATTTGATCTATACATATAAGCAACAAAACCCTCACATGTGGACTTAATTGTATAATAATTGTAATAACTTGAACTGAGATCAATGGTTGGTTTTGGTTGCTGTTTGTGTGTGACTGCTGTAAGTGCCATCACTTGTACGTCATTGCTATGTTTTGTCTCAGGTTTCATGGGCATTCAGTGTACTGCTGTAAAGAAAACATGAGTGTTTGAGGATTTAAATGATTATACTTGTATTGAAAACAAATGAAAATGGGACAGTTTCAACATATGCCACAGTAATAAACTGCCATTGTTTCTTGTAAGACACGTTTAATTTGGCCCCTAAGAAACAGAATGAGTGTATTTTTTAAGTACACAGAGGATGAAGGATGAGTTTTAGTATTTAGCTGTTGGTTTTGAGCTTTTTTACTGCGTCGATGAGCTCTGGAAAGGCTGTGTTCTGGAAATTCCGCGGTCTGAGTATTTATGTAGAGCTGTGTTTAGTCCATCAGCCACTTCCTGTTGCTCTTCCCAGGGAGGAAGGGGTCGTCTGTAGAGCCGAACTGAATTATGTGCTTCACGTTTGTTTTGATCTTCTCCCATTCCCATGGCCGGCTGAAATATCCTGAGGGAAACAGGAATAAGAAGGTAGATTTAGCGCACACTCACATGGATGATGACTGATGTTATGAGTGATTTTTACTCAAGCTCACCGCTCTCGCGTTCATTCTCATCTCCCAGGTCTGATGTGTACGCACCTACCAGAATAATGGCAAAGACTCTGTGTGTTTCTGCATACCTGAAGGCCATCAAAAGCAAACAAATTATTTAGAAAAGTTCATCATCACACATGCATTTAAAGCCATGCATTTCGTCAATTTAGTACACATTACATTGTTTGTGGCTATAAATATTTGTCTGTGAGTATTATATTTTACTGCTGTCAAACCATTAATCACATCCAAAATAGGTTTTTGTTTACCTAATATAGGTGTGCATATTGTGTATATTATTTTTAATATATTATGTATATATATAAACACACACATACTGTATATATTTTGAAAATATTTACATGCATATGTATATTGGTGCTGTCAAATGACTAACTGCATCAAAAATAAAAGTTTTTATTTACATAATATATCTGTACTGTATATTTTATATATATATATATACACACACATAAAGTATACAGTATTTACATGTATATATTTATTTTAATTTATATATAAATATATTTATTATGTAAACGTAACATTTTTATTAAATATATACATGCATGGTTGAGTATTTATATAGACATTACAGTACACACACAAACTGTGCACAAAAACGTTTTATTTTGGATGTGATTAATCGCGATTAATCGTTGGACAGCACTATTTAATATATAAACATAGCATATTTTTCTTAAATATATACATGCATATGTGTGTATTTATATATAGCCTACATAATAATTATACACAGTACACGCACATATATTATGTAATCAAAAACTTATTTAGAATGCGTTTAATCGTTTGACAGCACTATTATACTTTTAACTATACTTTAATTTAAAAAATGTGTTGGCTCAGAGATTGATCATTCAAGTGGAGTAGAATCGAATCCTGCCCAAGAATCACTTGTGATCATTCAAATGTTATCATACCAACAGCAGAAGTAGTGAACCAAATAAGGAGCACAAATGTATTAATTACATTTCTTCAAAAAAAAAAACACTCAGCAGTACCTCATGGCTGCAGCGGCTCCTGAACTGTGTCCGATGATGACCGTTTCTTCATCACATTTCAGCTCCTTCTCCATGAACGGCAGCCAGATGCTCTCTCTGGCAGTCACTGTCAATTCAGATAGAATATATTACACCAGATATATATCACTCAGATCTCCTGTAATATAGTTATGTGAACTTGTACTACCAGGATCCGGCATGTTCTTCAGCGTACAAGACACATCTGGAATCTGCGAATAGGATTTAAAAATACATCATATTGTATTCAATCACTGTAACCCTATAATTTTCTGCATTTTATGTTTTTATTTGACAGGGACAATGCACTGTCACAGTGAAAAAATAAAATAAAAATAAAATAATATATTTTGCATATAGTCCTCTATTATGAAATCGGTGATCTGGTTTTCTTTTTTTATAATTGAATTGACTAATTTTTTAAATAGGCAGAAAATACCTTAAATACTGTAAAAGTATCACATTCAATATGCAAATGTCTAAAGCCTCTAAATTATCAACACGATCAGATCTTTGCTGATAAACCACCTTCAGATTATTATATAATATATATATATATATATATATATATATATATATATATATATATATATAGTTAATGTAAGAATACCTTTTATTTTCATACTGGACTGAAGCCACAACATAGATTTACTCAACCATACATCATTTTTTAGAAAAGTCATTTATTGTTTGATATTTTTAACATCAGACTATTGAGGAAGGTTTATTTGTTCATCTCTCAATCATCATTGTGCATTATATGTTTTGCTGTTAAGATCTCATTGATTACAACACAAGCTATCAGAATTATCATCTTACATCAGTGCCAAATTGCATATTTTTTTCTCAGTCTGGCCCTCTAAATTTTTTTAATTCCATTACTAGAAAATTATTTTCAGACTACTATTTGACATGTCAGGCTTTCAGTGTCTGTCTGTCACTGTGAAAACTAAAGGTGATTATCTTCACTCGTACCTCGTTTACTCGTTTCTTTGCCCATCCATACCAGTTGCAGTGCTCGATATTCCCTGCTCCGTTCCCCGGAACGATCACGGCTCTCCTCAGAGGCATTTATAAACCAAAGCTCAGTCAGCTCCTCAGCAAAAACCCTGCACGGAAATGAACGCTACACGTGAGGAGCAGCGAGCTTTTCCAATCTTGTCAAAGACTGCGCCACCTGCAGGACAGTCCGCCAGTCTTGGGGCATTCCCCATCTTTTTGTCAGCCCACCAGCGAGAAATACAGAATTGTGAGACAAAAAGGCAGTTTAAAAAAAGGAAAACACCTAAACTTCTGTTTATATGCCTGTTTTCATATTTACATAAAGGGAAACACAATGGAATTTACCGTGACTTATTATTCTGAAGACATATACAGTGCCATAAAGCTGGAGAGTCATATTTGATCTGTATACCTCGCTTCCTCTCAACGATTAAGTTTATGTTATTTGTAAACACTTTTTAATGCTGATTGGTGAAAGGAGTGGGGTGCCTCGGGTGTCGCAAGGGGGCGCGACGGTATAACCACATCTCTGCATCGCTGTGAAAATATGGATTTATTACGTTAAAGACCTCTTTAAAGGATTTAGGCTACATACATTTTTTTGAATGAAAAAAAACAAACACTAAAAGCAACAGATATCAATAAATATGATTAATAAAACCTATAGCAAATAGTGTTTAATAATGGATGCAGTGCATTAGAATTATCCGTGTACGTTTTGTTTGTTTGTTTTGTTTTTCGCGGGACATATCCGTGCAAGAGAATTGACGCCCGGTGATCTGTCATCAGTAAACCTCTCCCATCCGACTCAGAGGAGGAGAGTGTGTGTGTGTGTGTGTGTGTGTGTGTGTGTGTGTGTGTGTGTGTGTGTGTGTGGCGTGTCACAGTACAAACGAGGAATAGGAGGAATAACCGCTAGCATTTCTCATATCAAAGTCTGATGTTCCGCTAATGCAAAGCTGTTTAAGTTACTTTTCCTTGTTTGTTAGTTATGCTATGCGCTGAATATTAACAGTATCGATCAGTCGGACTGATCAGTGGTCAATGGTGTGAGCGTCTCTCTCTCTCTCTCTCTCTCTCTCTGGATATCAGCAGATTCAATGCAAACGAGAGCCGGAGGTGATGAAAGATCTGGGTGAGTACTATCTACATAATCAAAAAGCGCACGTCTATATTTATTTGTTTTAGAATAAGAAATTTCAAAACTGGGTGATACTAACAGTTATTGATCTGAGGAGCAACCAGCTAACACAAATATTCTAGGATCTTTTTTGTTAACATTCCCATAACGTAATGAAAACAAGATTTCTAAATGATCTCTGCACGTTCAGAAGTTTTTTAAATGTTTTAAAACCTTTTTTTCTTGGTTATTACGAACGGTAGAGAAAACAGTAAGGCAGCGTTCCATTTTATCCATTTGAAAACGTTGTGAGAATGTTACATTTGAAAGTTCTCTGAACATTCTGAAACTAGTAAGTTTGTAACAGTTAAATATGTTAGAGGAACGTCTAACTAAAATGTTTCAGGGGGAAAAAACAGTCCAAGGATGATGTATAAAGAACATTATCAGAGACAAAAATTCTGTTAATGTTACTGGACGAATGTTTGTTCACAACTTAGAGATAACCTTTCCAAATTTTGAGAACATTCCCTGTTAGCTGTGTAGTACGGAAGGCCGTTTCCACCACTGAATAAATAAAAACACTTTTTATCTGACAATTCTGATTTTTTTTTTTCACATTTTTTTTCTCAGAATTGCCCGATGCAAACTTGTTATTCTGATCTCTTTCTCACAATTGTGAGATATAAACTTGCATTTGTGAGAAAGGAAGTTAGAATTGTGAGATATAAACTTGCAATTCAGAGTACATATCAGTCTTTTTTTCTCCTCAGTACTGGACTTTATAAATCGCAATTGCGAGTTTAAATCTTACAATTATGAGGGAAAAAAAGCCAGAATAGCGAGTTTAAATCTTGTGATTCTGACTTTATAACTCACAATTGTGAGTTTATAAGAAAAAAAGTCCAAATTGTGAGTTTGTATCAGGCACTTCTGAGAAAAAAGTCAAAATTGGGAGATAAAAAGATGCAAATACCTTTTTTATTTTTTTATTCTGTGGCGGAAACAGGCTTCCATAGAGTGTATCTTTAAGTTCTCCTTGCCAAAATATTTGGCCTTTTGGGTGCTCAAAGATATAATTATCTGTTACACTTGCTAATTAAAAAATGTCAAAATTTCACCCAAATATGAAAGTCTTAAAAAGGATAAAAGAACTTTACATCTTACATGCAGTGTAGTCCAAAATTTGAGTTTGCATTGGAAATTTGTCATTCAGAATCTAATTTAAACTTGGAACAGCGTTTTTCAGGAGAGGCTAAACTCTGTCATATGTGCTTCAGAAACCGCCTTCTCTCTCTGTAAACACACACACAGCACTGTAATTCACTAGTGAGCCTTTCTGAGCCTTTATGTCTTAGCTTTTCACGTGCAGAGTCTGTAAGCATAACATGACGGGGTGGAATGCTGGATCTCTGTTGTGTTTTGAATTGTAGGAGTCTGTCGTGGCAGCTGTGGTAGGACTATACTTTTATTCCCTGTATATTTAGATACTGTAGTAACACATGTCTCAGTGACCGAGGGGTTCAAAAGTCACTGTGTCTGTAAAGATATGATCTTGAAAGCCTGAAGGACAGATGATGGATCACTGGTCGCTCAGGTGTTTCCTCAGCCCTCATGAGGCCTAATAACAGTCAGCTTCTGTGTGTCTGCGCTGCTTTAGATCAGAGATGACACCCGGCGGGTGAGGAGTGCAGCGGAGCGTGTCGATTCGTAATCCCCTCACTAATGCTTGCTGAATGCGTTCAGAATAACCCTCTGACCAGGCCTGTTCCTCACGCCCCTCGTCCTTAGTGGGATCAGGGATGTTTTCTTTGCACTTTTCACGGCAAGTTCACGTCAAACCCACGCTTGTGGTTCCCATCAGCCTCTTCTCTCCAACAGTGCACATGGCCTATATTTCCACGTCTCATATAGAGCTCATGGTTATGTGTATTATTTGAATGATGCTCTCTGTTATTTGAATTAAGAGCACTGTAGATCTTTTGTCATACTGGTCAAAAGTTCAGGATAATTTTCTAATGTTTCTGTAAAAGATCTCATATAATGTTCACTAAGCCTGAAATTATTTGATGTCAGTAAGATTTTAAAATATTTAAAAAAAAAAAAAAAAAAATATATATATATATATATATATATATATATATATATATATATATATATATATATATATATATATATATTCAGTGTCACATGATCCTTTAGAAATCATTCTGCTATTCATAACTAGGGCTTCATAGTCAATCATCACTGGTACCCAATTATTAATAACGGTTCCTATTGCTTGGAGAACTGAAAAGTCCTATATGAAAGTTCACGTGAAAGTTCCCACACAGAGGTTTGTGAATTCCAGGGTTTTCTCATTTTGAGAAGAGAAATGCTTCTGTTACGTTCTGGAGGAAGTAAGAGTTTAGACAGAACCAGCAGGCAGAAAACTCCCTTTATTTCCAGCACAGGGAGTAAGAGGTCAGGTGCTGTCTGTGCACGCTTACTCGAAGCTCAAACTGTTTATGAGTCTCTATAGAAACAGTGTAACACAAAAACAGACATGACCTTCATCTCTAAGCCTGAAATGATTATCAGAATGTTCCTTCACTGCTTACTTTAAGCAAGGAGATACTGTGAAGATTCACACGGACAACCCTCAACAATACAGGCAACAAAAACTCAACATGTAGTTTCTCAAAGTTAACGTGACCAGCCAGTTTAGAATAGCAGTGTAATTACAGAATAGCTAAATATTAGACCAGATTTAAACATTTTAGACCACTAGATGCCAAAAGATCTTGAGGACCATCAGGTCATGGTCCCATTGAGAAAAAAAAACAAAAGGTGTAGGATTTATTTTGCAACAATTTCTGACTTTCTGTAAATTGCTAGTAAATTTTTGCACATACTTACAAAGGAATGGCAAATGACATTGAATTAAATTAAATGTTGTAGAAGTAGTATTTTTGTGAAACAAACTCCAATAATCCTGTCCTGATGTCTGATGGAGTTTTATATGAAAATGCCATCAAAATTCCCTTGGTCTGAAGAAATGTGAGGAAATTCATCTGAAATGTTTCACATGTAAAACTGTTTCTGTTAAAAATCCAAAACTTTGATGGGGTGTGATTTCTAGGCCAATGTTTCCAATGATATAAGTGCCCAGCCCTTAAACTATAACGGGGAAAATACAGACCCTCCCTATTCAGTGCGGCATATTCATTTGGCAAAAGTTTTTATAGGCTATCATCAACTCCCAAACAGTTCTTTCACATTTATAGTTGGTTTCTTCTTTATTTACTGATAACCCAACATGTTAGTCACATTATCGTTGTGAGACAAACGAGTTTCCCTTCACAGGTTTCAGACTGAGGCTGAAAGCAGAACGACTGAAAGGCCTTGAAACATGGGAACTGAGTAACTGGGAAATGTCGAGTTGTAGTTAGGAGTCAAGTTACTGAATCAGATTTTCTTTCAGCTGTTGAGCGGCTCAGTTTGCACCTCCTGTTCTCACATACTCGCTCTTTTCTTGAACCAAGAGCACCCTGCACTCCCTCGTGAAAAGAAACGCGATTGCCTAATTCGGCCGTGAATCATCAATTATCAAGTTTTCTTAACACTTTTTTTCCGTGATGTTACTGTGGACAGTAAAAGATGTAGAAAAATGTAGAAAATGTAGTTATAAGTAAATGCAGTTGTCAGACTATTTGAGTGTTTTTATATTTAATAATTGTATTCCATTTGTCATTGATAAGCTGTTGGAGTCTTTCTGGTCTGCTTTGGCTTTCTGCACCTGTTGTCCAAACTGAAGCGATCTTGCAGACTGCGGCTCAGCTGTGATGAAAACGCCTGGCGTAAACTGACAGGTGGATTTCTGTTGTATTTGAGGAAAGTAAGGGACTCTCGCAGTCTCTCTGTGGTAAAATAGGGGGTTTCTTTATACCACACCTAACTTTTTAGATTCAGGTAAACTGAGTTAGCACAAAAAAAGCAGAACATTTCTTTTCAGGCAGAACATTTCACTGAAAAATTTTCCACATATTATGTAAAGTACAGCTTTAACTCTGGGTTAGTGATCGCAAACCGAAACTGTGAGCAAATGAAGTGACGTGTATCTGATGTAATAAAGCCACGCCCCCTGTATCTCTCACTCCAAATTTAAGACAAAATTGCTGGGCTTTTGTTGCTAATTCTATAATATTTGTATAATTAATATTATGATTTTCCTTTCAGTTCACGTAAATAAAATATTTAGAATTTTGTATTTATAAGATAAAATATATGACTTTTTAAGAGAATGTCTAAGCTTACATGTTTTCTTTAGTTAAAATAAATTCTGAACTTAAGTTCAGTTGATTTGCTTGCATTGATATAGTCAGATGTTTTCTTTCAGCTGCCTTCCCAAATGCTGTTTATCCTTTCTTAAATAATTTGACAAAATTTCTAGCATTCTACATTTAGTGAAGCATTCTACTTCACACACACAAATATATATATATATACACTACCAGTCAAAAGTTTGGGATCAGAACGATTTTTAATGTTTTTTTACAGGAGTTTCTTATGCTCATCAAGGCCGAATTTATTAGATCAAAAATACAGGAAAAAATGTAATATTGTGAAATATTATTGTGATGTAAAATAGCATTTTTCTATTTTAATATACATTAAAATCTAATTTATTCCTGTGATAATAAAGTTGAATTTTCAGCATCATTACTCCAGTTTTTAGTGTCACATGATCCTTCAGAAATCATTCTAATATGCTGATTTATTATTAGCGCTGCAAACTGTTGTGCTGCTTAATATTTTTTTGGAACCTGTGATCCTTTTTTGAGGATTCTTTAAAGAATAAAAAGTTAAAAAGAAGAGCATTTATTTAAAATGGAAACCTTTTCTAACAATATACACTACAGTTCAAAAGTTTGGGGTCAGTAAATTTTTATTCTTTATTTTTTTGAAAGAAATTTAAACTTTTATTCAGCAAGGATGTGTTAAATTGTTAAGAAGTGATAGCAAAGATCTGTATTGTTAGAAAAGATTTATATTTTGAATAAATGCTGTTCTTTTTAACTTTTTATTCATCAAAGAATCCTGAAAAAAGTATCACAGTTTACAAAAAAATATTTGGCAGCACAACTGTTGCCAAGATTGATAATTCTAATAATAAATCTGCATATTAGAATGATTTCTCAAAGATAATGTGACACTTTATACTGGAGTAATGGCTGATGGAAATTCAGCTTTGCATCACAGAAATAAATGTTATTTTAAAGGATATTAAAATAGAAACCATTATTTTATATTGTAAAGGTATGAAAGTCGTCGTCAGAATACTCCGTCTGCCATCAGACGTGCAATCTGGGTTATATGAAGTGACGGGAACACTTTTTGTAAGCGAAGAAAACAAAAATAATGACTTTATTCAATAATTCCTTTGTCAACAGTCTTTGTGGCACAGATGACACAGAAGAGCATACGCAGCATACGGTGATATGGAGAGACACAGAGGAGACCGTTGACAAAGGAATTGTTGAATAAAGTCATCGTTTTTGTTTTCTTCGCTTACAAAAAGTGTTCCCGTCGCTTCATATAACCCAGATTGCACGTCTGATGGCAGATGGAGTATTCTGACCACGACTTTCATGACGACACTGTTATTTACTGCCAAGCACATTTTTTTTTACACATTATTATCAGACTTTTTGTAAATTTGGCATGAATTGTGCAAGTGAATCTTGACTAATGAAGAGAATGTAGATAAGCCAATGATAAACCATTTCTCTGAAATAGCTCAAAGGTTCATCTCATGACTCTTCAGTTGGAAAGCATTCACTGTATAGACAGAAACAAGAGTTACACAGTGGACTTATCTTTTTATTTTCATCTTTGTGCCCATATTTCTTTTATTTTCCCTTTTCTATATCACAATGACATTGTAAAGTATTTTTTTATTTTTATTTTTTGGTCAGACCACTAGTAAAATTGTAACTAGGAATTCTATCCAGTCTCTTTCAATATCCCACATACAGTAATGTGTAAATTTGTACTTTTGAAATGGATATATGGCATACATAAGCATATGGCATAATGTTCAATACAGTAACTGTCATCCAAAATGTTGCCATAGTTTACATCAGAACAGCCCTCCAGAGTACACTGTTATATTGACAACATGACTAAGCAATTTGACTGTCTTATTCGTACACAGTGACACAAGGACTTGTCATTCTGATGGCACTGACATGCTCATTGACACAGATATTTATTTTTGAGAGATGAACTAAGGATTTTGAGTAAGAGACTGGCTTTTGCAGGTAATCCATGGTGTTTTGCTATTTGTACGAGTTGTTTTGAGAAATGCACTTACTGTTTTGCAAATGTCAAGGATGATTCGAGAAATGTACAAAAGCGACTGAGAAAAACTGTAATTGCATTAGTCCCCCTGCAAAAGTAAAGTTTAATCAAGTTTTAAACCTGGAACGTCTATGATTGGCCCTGTTTAATTCTATTGTAATGACATTATTGCATTTTTATAATACTGTGATATTTATCCAAGCACGTTTTCTATAATTTTCCTTAGTTTTTTGTGGTTATCAACATAACAGTATAACACATAAATAATGCCATTAACTTCAAAGTCAAAAGTGATTCTAAGGATTCATTTAGGATGTTTGTACCTTTTTTTTTATCTGGCAGTTATGAAATAAAATATAACTCTTCAAGAGGTGATTTTAATAGATGTCATGTTTGTAAGAGCAGGATGTCTGATGGATTTAAAGGGTGAGGCTCTACAGTCATGATGTCATTTTCACACACACACACACACACACACACACACACAGTCATGCACATCATGCAATTTACGTAGTGTACTTCTAATAAGCATATGATCATAAGCACATGATGCCAATAAGACTCTTCACAGAAAAAAAAAAGAAAACAAGAAACACTCACTAATGTGTCTTAATGAATGCATTTCAATTATTGTACAAGCTTTAATCCTTTCATTCACAGCCAGTTCACACACACATTCATGTTTACAACTAGTGTAAATGGATCTGACATGAGATCATAAGTTTAGTGAGTTCCTTGTGTTTGGTTTGGGGAAAATTTACTTGTGAAGAGGAAACAGCTGTGTGTGTGTGTGTGTGTGTGTGTGTGTGTGTGTGTGTGTGTGTGAGTTTGCTTGTGAGAGAAAGAGAGAGAGAGAGTGTGAGTGTATGTGTGAGAGAGAGAGAGAGAGAGAGAGAGAGAGAGAGAGTTTAGGTAAGGGTGCAGAGATCAGGAAACAGCTTCCTGAACTCCCATCTCTATTGCCATAATCATTTTTTTATTATTATGTGTATCATTCTTAAAAGAGGAAAGGGTTGCTGTGACAGATATATGTACATATTCTTGTAAGGAAAAGCGTTTCTTTACACACAAACTGGGTTAAAACTAGCTGGAGGGCGACTGCTGTGCGTCAGATGATCTGACACTGGATCAGTTCAGTCTGAGGAGAATAAAAGAGCTCATTATGCAGTGCTGATATGAAATATATAACATTTACTGTTGTTTGCCAGCCAGACAGCATGTTTTGATGTTATTGTGGAAAAGTCAAATACAAATAGAGAAGTCTAACAGAGGATAGATAGATAGATAGATAGATAGATAGATAGATAGATAGATAGATAGATAGATAGATAGATAGATAGATAGATAGATAGATAGATAGATAGATAGATAGATAGATAGATAGATAGATAGATAGATAGATAGATAGATATTTTTTGAAAGGTGAGATTGGATGTTTGCCACTAGATGGCAGTAAATAATTAGAGAATAGTCACTGATGTAGACATGAACCAGAAAGGCATACTGTCATAATAACTGCTACATAATACGTACACATGACATTTTGTGGTGTATATACTGTACACAGGTTTGTATGCATGTATTGAGCTAAACATTTTTATTGCATTATGTGTATGCTCTGTCTTAAAATAATATATTTTAATTTGATAGGTTTATATAGCACGTCTCACACTCAATACACTTTTAAAAAATGAGTGTGAGAATATGCCTTGAGAAAAGGCTCTTTATAAATAAAATGTTTATTTTTAATTTACTCTTTCTCTGAAACAGCTTTCCTCTTCTGCTAACATCAGGGTTATTATAATTAATTCAAACTAAAAGTGAAAACTACACAAACAAATAAATCATTGCTTGAAATAAAAATAACATATAACAACATACAATATAAAAAAAACCTTTCAGCTAGTTGTCATTTTTCAGCAAGTCAAAATGAATATTTTTCATTTAGTTTAAATGTAAGTACTAATATAACTAAAACTGAAATAAAATGAATAATATATAGATGTCTTTATTTAAAATATATATTTTAAAAAAATATAAAAATGACAAAAACATACAACAAAATTATTAGACAGCTAAAAATGAAAATAGAAAATACAAATGAATTAAAAATATTAATAAAAAATAGTATCTAAATTCTGCTAAAATAACACTGCTTGGGATAAAATGGAGTCTTGTCCTTTACTTTTTTTTGTTGTTGAATAATCTGTTTCTCTCATAAATATGTTACATTACAGAAGTTAAATTAATTGTCCAATCAAATGTCAAATATGTAAAATTTTTGCTGTTTACATTATTAAAACAAAGAGGGATCTGATACAAACAGGGCTCTGCTGTCAGGTGATTGATACTGTGATGCAGTCAGTTTGCCTAAATGTCTCAGTTTTATTTTTAACGAAGTCCTGAAACTGTTAATGAGTCAGGCGCTCATAATTATACCTGCTGTGTGTCTTTTCTTAACGCAGGAAATTCAATCATGTAGATGTATTCAGTAGATCATCTTGTCTGCGTCTACAAACCACATCAGTGTCTTTAGACTGAGACGAACCCTTTCCATGAGGTGCTCAGTGTGGGCGGATTGATTACTGTACTGTATTTAGAGCAGATCAGTACTGATCAGTCCTGGTCTGTTGTGTGTGTGTGAGTGAGTGAGTGTGTGTGTGTGTGTGCGTGCGTGCGTGCGTGCGTGTGCGTGTGCGTGTGTGTGTGTGTGTGTGTGTGTGTGTGTGCGTGTGCGTGTGTGTGTGTGTGTGCAGTCTAATGTGTTGAGTAAGTTCAAAATGCTGAACAGTAAGCTTTTCACATACAACATCAGACAAACTACAAACCTTCATAAGTTGACATTTTGATCCATATACTGTATGTGTCCCTTGAGCACAAAACCAGGCATAAGGGTATTTTTTTTTTAGATTGACTGAATAAACAAGCTTTTCATTGATGTGTGGTTTGTTAGGATCGGACAATATTTGGCTGAAATACAACTATTTGAAAATCTGGAATCTGAGGGTGCAAATGTATAGTTTGTAAAATATTGAGAAAATTATCTTTAAAGTTGTCTAAATGAAGTTTTTAGCAATGCATATTACTAATCAAAAAATAAGTTTTGATGTATTTATGGTAGGAAATGTACAAAATATCTTCATGGAACATGATCTTTACTTAATATCCTAATGATTTTTTTGGCATAAAATATTGTTGGTTATTGCTACAAATGTACCTGTGCTACTGATGACTGCTTTTGTGCTCCAGGGTCACACATTTAAGTTTGTGTTCAGATATAACAATATTACTTACAGGTGTGCTTCATGAGAGGCTATGTGAGATCAGTTTAGCTTCCACACACGTTTGAGCTTCTATTTATGATATTTGATGTGCTCTGTGTGTATGAACGTCAAAATATGTGTATCTGAACTGTGAATAAAAGCCTGCATTAAATCTGTTCATCATATACAGTCCAGGAAGACTTGGATTAAACTGCTTGATATGTATGGATTTTTTTTACAATGTCTTAATCAACATTTTTGACACTCAATGTTGCTCGCTTTGACATTCAATGAATAGACAAATGTGAGAGCATTAAAAATTTGAATATTAAAAATGTGTTCGTTTTTGTTCTGATCATGCACTGCAAATCCTATGAGTTTGGAATGAGTAAATGAAGACTCAGTTTTGATTTTTTTATTGGACTATACCTTTAAGTTGATGGATGGATACATCAATCATGACACCTCTGAATAGTGAATGAGTACTTTGAATTTTGATGTTTTAGGTGTAGCTTTGCTATAAACATAAGTCTCCTCCAGCTCATATGAACTGTACTGGAATGCACTGAAGATTGTTCTGTGTGTGAGATTCAGGCAAGCTTGAGAGTCTGGATGAAGTTATCATGTTGTCACACCAGTAGCTTGAATAAATGAACTCAAGGATCATTCTGGAGCGAGATAATGTGCCCGTCTCAGTGGGAGGTGTCTTTAAATGCTGATAAAGTGAGGAGGTAAAGGCCAGAGGGACGATTGGGAGCCAAAGCTCCTGTCAAAGCAGAAAAACTGCTCCTTGTTAGACCTTTCTGCAAAATAATAATAAAAACATTTTCAGATTAGTTTTGCAGCAGGAGACCAGCTAACCAAAGCCACGTTAAATATGGTTGATGTGTATTCATTTATTTACTTACTTGTAGTTTGATTTTCCTGGTTTCCCGCTATGAAACCAATATAATTTTTCCCATTGGCTTTTGAATTGCTGTAGAAAACATAAGTTTGATCCTTGCATGTTTTGTTCATAATGAAAATCTTTACAAATGAACACAACTTTTATGAATTTTGAAGCCTAAATCCAGTTGTCATAACTGGACGATATCAGTCAGTCATTAGTGTTATATTCATTTTCTTAATAAAGTTAGGCACTCTGTCAGTTTTAAACATCACATGTGTGACAGCAACACAGATGAATGCTGCAAGTTCAGATATTTGGAGAAGCCTGAGCTAAAAAGCTGTTTCTCATCACCTCGTCACAGTTGGCACAAAAAGCACAATGTCTGTCATTACTGAGGTTCTGGGTCAGAAAAAGGTCAGACTGTCTATCTGTTTACAAAACTGCAGTGAATGGAAAAGGTGAAAAACCCTGTCATCTCTCAGTTTCTGGATGGTATCAGATGTCTGATGTGTCTTCCATCATTTACCAGCTCATCTGTCATGTATTTTACCTGCCTTAAGGTTCAGACTCATTGGCTAAGTTCACAGAAAAGTATACAAAAGTATACATTAATCACTCAGAAGTTACTTTTAAACCAAGCAGTTTACTGTGGATCCAACTTCAACACAACATGACTTCCTGTTTAGAAACTTTTCAGCATCTGTCATTTAGCTTGTGTTCACCACAGACCTTATTTCTGTCAGTTTAACCAAAAAAAAAAAAAAAAAAAAAACATTAAAAAGTCTTCGGGATGATGGAATAAGATGTACTAAAATGCTAACTCGTTCCATCCCTGCAATGCTCTATTGAATTGGCTGGATTTCATATTCAAACTATCTGACCTCATCTGTGATGGTTGTAATCTGATCACTCCATCCATCCGATGCTGTTTCTGATGTCTTGATCTTGTTTTGTCCCTCCAGGCCGATGCTGCAGAGGAAGGAGTCGTTTTCTCTCCTCTCGTCATCAGAGAAGTGGCTCTTCAGTGGGGTGAGTTCAGATCTGGTGTTGTTCTGGTGCTTCATTCTTTTCCTCTGAGTTCTGAAATCAAGTGATTTGCAGCTTTTGTTAACATAGTAGTGCAATGTCTCCCAACCCTGACCCAAAATCACATTCAGTATTTGATCTGTTGGGTTTATACCATGGGAAACTGCAATTTAAAACAAATGAATGCCATACTGAAACAAAACCAACATAACTAACTTTAATGATTTCCAGATGAAAACATTAATTTGCCTTTATAACCAATCCTGGGTAAAAAGCCTAAATCAGAAAGTTCATGCATTGTGACCAGATCGACTCATGAACAGCTAGATTAGCACAAAATGGCTATGAAAATTCATATTGGCTTTTTCAGTAGTGTTGTGCTATTTGATATCAATTGTAGAAAGCTTTACCTCAATATATTTTTCAGTGTTTGAATGCATTAGACTGCCCACAAATGTACAAAAAATGCCAGAAATTCTTGTCATGATGCTATATGAAGGTTCAGGGGAAGATTATTCAGACTTTCCTTTTCCTTGAGCTGCCACATAGAGAGTCATTCAGAAATATGAGATAGTCCAGGAGCCAAGCCATATCACTTGGACATTTTTGTACAAAACCACAAGGTCAGCTAATGTGATTCCACTGTGATGAAGACATTATGGGTTTATGACTTAATGAGATAGCTGTATGGCTGATGATTACAGAGAAAGCAGTGATGCTGAGATTTTCATCTGGCTCTTTTATTTCAGTTTCATAAGAGATCTCAACATTAAAGGGTTAGTTTACCCAAAAATGAAAATTAGGCCATAAATTACTCAGCCTCCAGTCATCTTAGGTGTATATGACTTTCTTCTTTCAGGCGAATACAGTCAGAGTTATTAAAAATTGTCTTTGATCTTTCAAGCTGTATAATGGCACTCAATTTGTGTTGCAGTGCATCAGTTCAAAAGAAGTTAAATAAAAAGCGCCCATCCATTAATAAAAAGTGTCTCACATGGCTCCAGGGGGTGAACAAAGGCCACTTTAATCCTTATTCCAGCTTGCGAAAAGTTTTGTACGGGGGAGGATCTGGGGGGGTGTGATAAGATGTCGGCGTTGCGCATGAAAAATCTGTAATGCGTTTTCACGAGTGAGTCTCGTGAAAACCAACATATGTTAACAGGAGTGAAGGAAGCAAAGTTTCCTTACTTTAGCAAAGGAAAACCAGTCTCCTCTTGGCTTATATCAAAATCCTCCAACGTTCTTCTTTAAAGAGCAGGTCAGATGGTATTTTAAAGTGTCCCAATATTGTATTAGAGAAAGTTTCCTTTTTTTAGCAAAGGAAGGTCGAAAACATTGTAATTTTCTCAGAATATAAATTTAATATTAGAGTCATTTGCCAATGATTAGTTTCAAGCAAGTTCGGAGCAAGCCCCTCCCTTCCTCAAGCCTACTCTGCTCTGATTGGTCAGCTGGCCAAAAAACTGTTGTGATTTGGCACAGAGAGTGAGTCCTTGAGCCAGTTAGCCAGCACTACCATTGACAAAGCACCTTTACATAAAACAATAATATAATCAATCCGTTCTTATAATGACATAAAATATAAAAACACTTATGGCAAGCGAATCGTGCCCACATCTAAAGTTTAGCTGCTAAACTTTGAACACTAGGTGGATACGTTAGCCGAGTGCTAACGTTGACTAACTGATGAAACAATCAGTTTGTAAAACCAAAATATGTCTACTGTAATGTTTGAAGAACGACAGACAAAAGATGCTTGGTCTTAACTTTTAATCAGAGCGCAGAACAGTTGTATCACAGGAGCACCAGCCGAAATCACTCATCTCTCCCGCATTAGTGGAAAACCCTGTAACTGCCAGTGCAGCACGCAATAAACAGCAGTTTTCACAATTATTATAAAGTCTGTGTGCCTACAGTACATTCTTTATTATTAAACAAAGTAATTAGAACAACGTCGTCTACAATAATCAACATATTCTTAGGTTCACTGCGAATTTTTAGAACTACTTCAGTAAGACAGTAATATCGTGCTTTACCTGGAAACACATTATATGTACTTTGAAAAGATAGAAAGCATATATAAAAAATTAACATAGTAATAGTTATTTAACTGGGGATACAACTACACAGAAACAATTTGCAACTTTAAATAAAAAACACAACGACAAACATTCACATATCTCAATACAATTGTCATTGAAGACCTAGAAGCTAAACGGTGCTTACACAACAAACCAAACAATTATTAAGCATGCTACATAAAACGTAAAAGCAACAATTATTAATAACACTTACAGGTTGTGATAAGGAGGAGGAAGCTGATGCAAATGCACTTGGAACTGAACCTTCCTTCAATATCAGCCGGCTCGCAAATCCAAGTTTGATTGCATTTAAGTTGGTAAAGCAATCGTCTTCAAAATGGCGTGAACAAAGCACAAGGCTCGGACTATACTTCTGTGGTACAGTTGTATATATGAATTGTAGCCACTTAGTCTTCAAATGCTCATCCTTGGGCAGATGAAAAAAGTTTGCTTTTGAGTCGCACTTCAGAACACAGTGTCTCGTCGCCATGATGTTTTCTAGTTTTCACTGGCGTCTTGGAGCGCAATAAGTGGGCGTATCATATTCAAATAACTTGACAAGTTGACGTCATCTAGTCAGAGAAAAAGCTTCGGTCTTCTAACGATTCATAAAAAAGACTCAGAGTCGACTCTTACTTTTGAAAGACAATAACTTTATATACGGTGCACTGTCATATTTCAAACTTTGCAGGATGTTTTTGTTCACTTAGATCTATGTTACACACTACATGAAAGGCAAATTTCAAAATTCCATGATAGGTGCTCTTTAAAAATCCTGGTTTTGTACTTCTAATTAGGGGTCGTTGTTTTGTTTTAATCTCTGCCCTGCACTTCCGCGTTTGTTACTTCTGAGCGGCGCATGCACAAAGCTGACCTCATACGTAACTCCCCCAGAACTGCTTCTGTTCACAACAGTGAGCACAAGCTAGAGTAAAGTGATTATTACATTTTGAATATGGATATTTTTCTTACAAAAATGCATTGATTCACCTTGGGGCCGTGTGAGACACTTTTTTTATGAATGGGTGCTTTTTATTTCACTTCTTTTGGACTGATGCACTGCAACACCTGCTGAGTGCCATTAAACATCTTGAAAGATCAAATACATTTTTTAATATAACTCCGACTGGATTCATCTGAAAGAAGAGTGAGTAATTTATGGGCTAATTTTCATTTTTGGGTGAACTAACCCTTTAATGCCTTGAACTGTGCAAGATCTCAAGTCTGCAATCAAAAGTCAGAAATCTCTATATAAACATTTGTCATCCAATTCTTCCAAGACCAACCTGGGGCCAGTTGCGTAAAAAAGGTTTAGACTGGTCTAACAAGTTAGTCATCTAATTTTTTCTTTAAGAATGGTCTTTTTTTTCTTTCTTTTTGTTTAGTTATATAAAAGAATAGATTAGTCTAAGTTAAATTCAAAAATAAGACTAATTTCTTATTGGCTAGCTGCTAGTTGGTCAAAATTGAAGGCTACTTAAGGTCTGTCTTAACAGAGAGGCTAAGTTTTGCACCTGGCCCCAGGTCATCAGTCAATAGCTCCAGGTTCCTTGCTGTCCTGACTCCTGTGCTATACTGTCCATACTTAAAGTATGTTGGATGTTTCACTTAATTTTATTTATCCTAGAAAGAGAAACATCAAAGATAAAGTTGGTAGTTAAATGAAATATTATGATGTCTACATTGAGCCTAATTCTATTAAAGTACAAAATCTGATGAGCAGTAACATTTTCTTCATATAGAACTTCATATAGTTTTCTCACAGACAAAAGAAAATAAGAAAGAAAACTAGCTCTTGCCCTGTGCCAGCTGAAGCCAGAATAGCAGAATTCCATTCAAAACAGTGCAAAGATGTATTTATGTACTATGTTGTTGATGATTTTAAACTAGGGGTGTCCAATCTCTGTCCTGGAGGGCCGCTGTCCTACAGTGTTTAGCTCCAACTTGTTTTAGCTTCCAACTGGATGTTTCCTTGATTAGCAGGCTGAATTTGGGCTGGAGCTAAACTCTGCAGGACAAAAATGACCATCCAGGAACAGGTTTACACACCCCTGTTTTACACAGATTCTCAAAAAGGGGGAATAGAAGTTTAGAGTAAAGTCATTTGGATATGCTCCGAAAACTATATTTGATCTTATGTCTTGATGGAGCATTTGTATGTGCTTTTCAGTTTATCCAGCACAGCACTCCAGATCACTAATACCAGAGAATGTCCTAATCATCAGTTTATACCATTATCTCTTTATTTGACTTTGTATATAGGTGAGTCTTTAATGAAAACAATACGTACATATGAAAATACAATACAGTTTGGCCTGCAGACTCATTTTTAGCCTGCAGAGCAGTTGTTAATGCTCTGCAGGAACAGACATTAACTCAGCCTGTGAAATAGTCTCATTAGCCTTTGCTTTTATGGCTTCAGGAAGCCTCTACATTTACTCTCTCTCTCTCTCTCTCTCTCTCTCTCTCTCTGTTTCATGAAGTTTCTAGTCATGGTATTTTAGGGTGATACTGTTCGCTTCAATCTGTTGTTCTGCTCTGAACAGCTGGCGGTCACATTTCTGTCCCCTGTAGATGGATTTTTTTCAAGTAACTAGTAAAGTAATGCATTCCTTTTATAATTTTTCAAGAAAATCCCTATTACTTTTTCAAATAAGTAACACCACAGAGACCATTAGATAAATAGATGTGGCATTTCATTTCATCCATACAATGATGTTGTGTTCGACTAATGGGTTGGTTGAGATCACAAGGAACTTGTCTTTGCAAGGTTGAGCTTATAATGGTGTTTCTTCAGGGGGTCAGTTTTACCTTTATGACTGTGCCCAGTGAGGTTGTGTAGAAAAGAGGAGAGGACCTAACACTGAACCTTGAGGTATCCCAGTGACTCACACCCCCTTCTTGCCAGGAAGAGGATCCTCCCAAAACCACTGGAGCATTTCAATGACAGACAGTAGGGTTTTCTCTGTGGAAGGTCTGTGTTTGAAATATGCTTAGATATAAACACAGTAACACATTATGAATTTATCTAAAGCCGCTTTGATAAAATGTGTATTATGAAAAGCGTTATAGAAATAAAATTGGCTTGAAAGACAATATTATCGATTTAACTGCACTTACACTGTCAGTGAACTTTGTGAAGCTGCTTTGAAACAATCTGTATTGTGTAAAGTGCTATATAAATAAATGTGACAGTATTTACAATTAGAACTTAAAATAACCAGCACCGATTATTTTCAGTTTGGAAAGAAACCAAGAAAATCCTCCTGGCAATTGCAGCATTTTAGTGGCATTCATGTATGTGCATCACATAAAAATGATCATTCTAACTTGCCTTAAAGGCAGCATCAGATACACAGCACTCTCCTTCAACAGGAAATGCTTAAAGGAAGACAATTTGCTTCCAGGAAGTGTGTTGAGCACGGATTTTCTGGCTTCCTGTTCTATAAGTGTACACAAACCTCTTATACTGTGTATAGTATATAGGTACACTAGCAAAATTAATGTCTAATAACAGATATTTCAGTTGTAAGTTATAAGATGTATAATTTTAACTACATACACTATACCCATACACATTGGAATCATTTAGATTACTATTCTAATATATTTGAAAATGGACAAGAGGACATTTATTTGAAAAATAAATCTTTCGTAACATTATAAATGGCTTTATGGTCACTTTTGATCAATTTAATGTGTCCTTGCTGAATATATGTATGTATTATTATTATTATTATTATTATTATTATTATTATTATTATTATTATAGTGTGTATCAACAGTTAGAATTAACCTTGCTACAAAACTTTATTATTCAGATAATAATTGTTTTAAGAGAATTAAAGGGAAGAATGTACACTAAAGTCAGTTTGTGTTCTTCAAGAGAATAACCACAGTGAAACATGAATTCTGCTGGCTTTAACTTCATGACAGTCCTTTACGAGGGTTTGAGTAGCTCTGGATAAAGTGGATGAGGAGGGTGGAAGAGCGATTGTGTGCTGTTCTTCCCTGTAACAGGATGCTGTTCCTCTCACTGAAGGGGTGTTTGACGCCACCCGGCCTCAGACAAACACAAGCAGAGATGTGGTCTGAGAGCTCGCGCCCTGCTTGGGCCAGATATAGCGCCGGCACACTTCCCCCTGAGCATCCTGTTTGCTGCTCTCCTGTGTACACACACACACACACACACACACACACACACAAATGGTTGAGGATTAGACAGGTGACAGCGTCCACGGCTGGAGACTGTAGAGGTGATTTTGGGGTGTTTGGGTCTAAAGGAATACTGCTGTGAAGCCCAATGATGGGGTGCTGCCTTTTCATCCATCAGAAGGTGAGCAAGCATAGTTACTCAAAGGCCACTCTTTCAGAAGACATCATATGAATGTGGATGGCATACTGCAGGTCATTTGGTTTTGGGAGACTTTGAATTTCATAATGGACATCTGGGATATTGTTCACTTGTTAAACTATAAAAAAGACACCTGATTAATGGGGTCATTTTCATACTACTGTAAAACTGAAATAAAAAAATTTTTGGGATTTATTTGAATTTTTTAATGGACAACAAAATTTAAAATGAAAATGAAAAACTCCATTTGCTCTCCATTTAATCTTTTTGCAGTCTAGGAGAAAAATCTGTGAAATTAAAGAGATGTCATTTGTGAATTTTTACTTCCTGCAGGGCAGATGAATGTTCTTCTCATGTTACATAAGCTTATGTTTACTTATTTGTGTTTCTCTTAAAATTGTTTTTTTATTATCATTGTTTGTTGTAAATGAGGGATAAAGTTGCTTTTGTTGGTTTGTTTGGTCTACATGTGGAAGTGGATGTGTTTGTAGTTACATAACTGTTGCAGCTTTTACATTCGATTCATCTAAATGTTATATTTCTAAGTGCATTGTAACTTACTCTTTGTACTGTTGCAGCTTTTACATTCAGTTGTTTTGTGATGCAGGTGATGGATTTGCATTGTTTATCAGGTGAATAATGACTGTTTTCCCTAGTTGCATTTATGACTTTTTTTTTTTATCATTGAGTAGAATCAGTGGATGAAAGCAGGAAAACTCTATGTAATGTTGTAAATGTTTCTTCCCAAAATGTGCTACAATCTTACAATTTTTAGTTTTAGTTTTTTTGTGTTATGATGGTTTTATATGTTAAGTGTATACTTTTCATTGTAATTGCATGGAAAAAGAGTGACCAGCACATCATTTTAAAACAAAAAATTGTTTACATATATCTGTGTGTGTACCGTGAATATTTGTTATGTGTATATAAATACACAAAATATTTACTCTTTGTTTTTGACAAAGTATATAGTTTGAAAATATTTACATGTTTTATGTTTTTATAGTTTATTTTTTATTAATTATTTTTTTTATTTTATAAACTTAACATATTTTTATCATGTATTACATAATAAATATACTAATAAATATACACAGCACACATACATATATAAACAAAAACTTTTATTTTGGATGCAATTAATCATTAGAAAGAATTTATTTTTTTATTATTTTTATTTTGTTACACTGTTTAATAAATACTAGGCAGTATAGGGAATTTACTACACAGCAAGCAGTTACACCAGTGTTTCATCCTGAACACATCATACAGACACATGAAATAACTATAGTATATTTTTCATGCTTTTTAAGCTAAGAGAGCTGAATCTAATTTACTGGCACTAGTTCTTCAGCTTAAACATATACAGCGGGTGTAAATTCATGGGTCAGGAGCAGCACTAGAGCTTCCAGTCCTTCACCTGCTCTATTGTTCACACTCCTGCATCAGGATGTTCATGTTCACTCATCATGCTGCTGGTTGTCATGGAGAATAAACAGTTAGGGAGAAACAATAACACAGCTGGCCATACGGTTGACCAGTCAAAGATCTAATTAACCATCTACAACAACTGTATACAGTGTATATATATATATATATATATATATATATATATATATATATATATATATATATAAACTCAATCTGCCTCTGAAGTCTCTATTTCTGGACTTTGGACTAAGTTGGTCCAAAGGTTAGTTTTTTATTTTATTTTTTTTTCTTTAGAAATGTTTCAATATGATATGTCATTTAGAAATATTTTTTTGCATTTTCATTCATTACTTAATTTTAAAATTCTGTCAATTCTGACATTTCAACATGGTGAACCTATGAGCTTTATCTTGTGTTGTTGTGTGATATTCATCCATATGTAATAATTTCACAATAAATAAATCATTCGCATCAGTCTGTTAGTGATAATGTAGCACTCAACTGATCATCATCTGTGTCTTTACAGAAAAGAGGAAGCAGAGGAAGAGAGATGTGGATTCGCTCAGTCTGTGCAGCTTGGACATCAATGTGAGTTACATAAATGTGTGTGTAGACCTACAGTACACATAATGCACTGCACTGTGGGAAGAAAACATCAATTACTCTGCACTATCCATCAGAGAGTGCTGCAGGGATGGGGTTTTGTTCTTGTTTTTTTGTAGGCCACAACCCAAAATCAAGTTTGTACAGTATTTTAGCACTTCATGTTTCATTGTCCTCAAGTCAAATTTAATTTTTTTAGGCTAAATGCCTGAAAGAAGGTCTGTGGTTAATGCAAGCTCAAGATATTTTCATGTTTTATTCTATGATATAAAAGACATGAGTAATATAAGTAAAGACTGTATGAAGCTTAGTTATGGTGATGTTGAGGTTATGTGACCATGGTGTAGTTTATTTATTGAGTCTTATATTTAGCTTTTTACTTCTGCTGACTGTATTTAGGCTTTGAAAATACATCACTGCAGCTCTCTAGCCTCTTGGTACCTGGAATTACTGATAATCATAAAATTGCATGAATAGAGGATCAGAATACCTCAGACTGATTTAGACGAGCAGTTCTTCTATCTTCTGTTACTTTAATATTACATGAAAATATTATTATATAAAAAATATATATATTACATTCTGCCGTCGTCTGTTTGAGATAATGAGCCAAAGGAAGCCTGTGCAACTGAAATGAAAAGCATTGATTACAAAAGCTCTTTATGTCGTTGAAGGGTATCAGTGAAGAGGAAAATTACTTAAATTTTCTTAAAGGTCAGCTTTCTGCAGGCCGCAGTCTGGCTTGCTAATGCACAGAAATAAAAGGCATGTAATTGAAAGGTATTAATAGAAGTGTATGATTGCATGTTTTTGCTCTTGTGGCTGCTGCGAGATGTGACTGCAGAGCTCAGAGAGGAATACAACTGCTCTGCCTGAAAATGACAGCACACATGTCTCTGAAATCTGCTGTTTGAGGAGTGTGCTGTAATGTGTTTATACGCACAAGAGCTTTACCTTCATTTACACTCTTAGATATAAAGGATTCAAAAGGGGGGGTTTACAGTAAAGTCATAGAAGAATTTTGGTTTGGCATTCAGAACTGTTCAGTGTGAAAAACATTTCAATAATCTAAACAAACGTTCTCCACAATAAAGAGACTTTTATGGAATGGAAAGGTTCCACAGATGCCAATAAAGAACCTTCAAGTTTAAGAGTGTCTTGTATCACGCATACTCATGCTTGCGGAGGCACGCTCATGCTTGGGACGGCTCCGGGAGTGGAAGAAAGAGGGGGAAAGAGAGGGGGAATGGCAGGCATCAGGGCCTGCGCCATTAGCGGAGGCAGCCTCACACTGGGGTTAGGCTGTGGGGCTGCAGGCCATGAGTTTCAAGAGTTCACACTTACTTATAATTAAATAAAGGTTATGTGTATTTTGAAGTGTTGTCCAGGGAGAGAGCTCCGAGCCCGGCAAGACTCCCGAGCTCGGTGTCCGGCCCGGCCCAAAGCGTTCTCCAAAAAGCAATTAGAACAGGACTGCAGCCAGATACGCACATTTACGACCCCCCAAAAAGCCAGGCTTAATGTTAGAGGGGTGATGGACGTCCTTTGGTATACAATTGTTGCGGCAGTATCTAGGAAGAGAATTTGATTTCCGTGGAAGCGTCCACTTGGAAGAGAGAGATAACGGCTCCTGCTGGGGACGCGAATATTGCAGCAGTAGAGAAGATAGAAAAGGCTCCTGAGGGAGCAGACTGCTTCGGCAGTAGGGAAATACAGAAAAGGCTCCTGCGGGAGCAGACAATACTGCGGCAGTGAGGAAATACAGAAAAAAGGCTCCTGCGGGAGCAGACACTGCTGCGGCAGTGAGGAAATACAGAAAAAAGGCTCCTGCGGGAGCAGACACTGCTGCGGCAGTGAGGAAATACAGAAAAAAAGGCTCCTGCGGGAGCATACACTGCTGCGGCAGTGAGGAAATACAGAAAAAAGGCTCCTGCGGGAGCAGACACTGCTGCGGCAGTGGGAGAGGGAAATAAAGGCTCCTGCGGGAGCATACACTGCTGCGGCAGTGGGGAAATACAGAAAAAGGCTCCTGTGGGAGCAGACACTGCTGGGGCTGTGGAGAAATACAGAAAAAAGGCTCCTGCGGGAGCAGACACTGCTGCGGCAGTGAGGAAATACAGAAAAAAAGGCTCCTGCGGGAGCAGACACTGCTGCGGCAGTGAGGAAATACAGAAAAAAGGCTCCTGCGGGAGCATACACTGCTGCGGCAGTGCGAGAGGGATATAAAGGCTCCTGCGGGAGCAGACACTGCTGTGGCAGTGAGGAAATACAGAAAAAAGGCTCCTGCGGGAGCAGACACTGCTGCGGCAGTGAGGAAATACAGAAAAAGGCTCCTACGGGAGCATACACTGCTGCGGCAGTGGGAGAGGGATATAAAGGCTCCTGCGGGAGCATAACACTGCTGCGGCAGTGAGGAAATACAGAAAAGAGGCTCCTGCAGGAGCATACACTGCTGCGGCAGTGGGAGAGGGATAGAAAAGGCTCCTGCGGGAGCATACACTGCTGCGGCAGTGGGGAAATACAGAAAAAGCTCCTGCGGGAGCAGACACTGCTGTGGCAGTGAGGAAATACAGAAAAAAATAAAGGCTCCTGCGGGAGCAGACACTGCTGCGGCAGTGGGGAAATACAGAAAAAGGCTCCTGCGGGAGCAGACACTGCTGCGGCAGTGGGGAAATACAGTAAAAAAAGGCTCCTGCGGGAGCAGACACTGCAGCGGCAGTGGGGAAAATACAGAAAAGTCTCCTGCAGGAGCAGACACTGCCACTGCAGTGAAGAAATATAGAAAAGGCTCCTGCGGGAAGAGACACTGCTGCGGCGGTAGGGAAACACAGAAAGGCTCCTGCAGGAGTTGGCACTGCTGCGGCGGTGAGGAAATACAGAAAAAGGCTCCTGCGGAAGCAGACACTGCTGCGGCAGTGAGGAAATACAGTAAAAAAAGGCTCCTGCGGGAGCAGACACTGCTGCGGCAGTGGGAGGAAATACAGAAAAAAAGGCTCCTGCGGGAGAAGACACTGCTGCGGCAGTGAGGAAATACAGAAAAAAAGGCTCCTGCGGGAGCATACACTGCTGCAGCAGTGGGAGAGGGATATAAAGGCTCCTGCGGGAGCAGACACTGCTGCGGCAGTGGGAGAGGGATATAAAGGCTCCTGCGGGAGCAGACACTGCTGCGGCAGTGGGGAAATACAGAAAAAGGCTCCTGTGGGAGCAGACACTGCTGGGGCTGTGGGGAAGTATGGAAAAGCTCCTGCGGGAGCAGACACTGCTGCGGCAGTAGAGAAATACAGAAAAAGCTCCTGCGGGAGCATACAATGCTGTTTTAGTGAGAAAATACAGAAAAAAGGCTCCTGCGGGAGCAGACACTGCTGCGGCAGTGAGGAAATACAGAAAAAAGGCTCCTGAGGGAGCAGACACTGCTGCGGCAGTGGGAGAGGGATATAAAGGCTCCTGCGGGAGCAGACACTGCTGCGGCAGTGAGGAAATACAGAAAAAAAGGCTCTTGCGGGAGCAGACACTGCTGCGGCAGTGGGGAAATACAGAAAAAGGCTCCTGCGGGAGCATACACTGCTGCGGCAGTGGGAGAGGGATATAAAGGCTCCTGCGGGAGCATACACTGCTGCGGCAGTGGGGAAATACAGAAAAAGGCTCCTGCAGGAGCAGACACTGCTGCGGCAGTGGGAGAGGGATATAAAGGCTCCTGCGGGAGCATACATTGAGATGAGATTTTGGAAATACAGAAAAAAGGCTCCTGCGGAAGCAGACACTGCTGCAGCAGTGAGGAATTACAGAAAGGCTCCTGTGGGAGCTGACACTGCTGCGGCAGTGGGGAAATATGGAAGAGCTCCTGCGGGAGCAGACACTGCTGCGCCAGTAAAGAAATACAGAAAAGGCTCCTGCGGGAGGAGACACTGCTGCGGCAGTAAAGAAATACAGAAAAGGGTCCTGCGGGAGGAGACACTGCTGCGGCGGTGGGGAAATACTGAAAAGGCTCCTGCGGGAAGAGACACTGCTGCGGCAGTAAAGAAATACAGAAAAAGGCTCCTGCGGGAGCAGACAGTGATGAGGCAGTGGTGCGGCAGTGGGGAAATAGGAACTGCGGAAGCAGACACTGCTGCAGCAGTGAGGAATTACAGAAAAAAAGGCTCCCTGCGGGAGCAGATACTGCTACTGCAGTGGGGAATACAAAAAAAGGGCTCCTGCAGAAGCAGACACTGCTGCGGCAGTGAGGAAATACAGTAAAAAAAGGCTCTTGCGGGAGCAGACACTGCTGCGGCAGTGGGGAAATACAGAAAAAGGCTCCTGCGGGAGCAGACACTGCTGCGGCAGTGGGGAAATACAGAATAAAAGGCTCCTGTGGGAGCAGACACTGCTGCGGCAGTGAGGAAAGGGATAAAAAAGGCTCCTGCGGGAGCAGACACTGATGCGGCAGTGAGGAAATACAGAAAAAAAGGCTCCTGCGGGAGCAGACACTGCTGCGGCAGTGAGGAAATACAGAAAAAAAAGCAGGCTCCTGCGGGAGCAAAAAGGCTCCTGCGGGAGCACACTGCTGCGGCAGTGAGGGATACAGTAAAAAAAGGCTCCTGCGGGAGCAGACACTGCTGCGGCAGTGAGGAAATACAGAAAAAAAGGCTCCTGCGGGAGCATACACTGCTGCGGCAGTGGGGAAATACAGATAAAAAGGCTCCTGTGGTAGCGGACACTGCTGCAGCAGTAGAGAAATACAGAAAAAGGCTCCTGCGGGAAGAGACACTACTGCGGCAGTAGGGAAACACAGAAAAGGCTCCTGCAGGAGCAGACACTGCTGCGGCAGTGGGGGAGGGATATAAAGGCTCCTGCGGGAGCAGACACTGCAGCGGCAGTGGGGGAAATACAGAAAAAAGGCTCCTGCGGGAGCATACACACTGCTGCAGTGGAGGAATACAGAAAAAGGCTCCTGCAGGAGCAGACACTGCTGCGGCAGTGGGAGAGGGATATAAAGGCTCCTGCGGGAGCAGACACTGCTGCGGCAGTAGGGAAATACAGAAAGGGCTCCTGTGGGAGTGGCTACTGCTGGAAGAGCCGCGGTGAAAGGGGAAGTGAGTGAGGCTTGCTGCGGTGAGATCTGGGGCGCGGCCCAGGCTCGTTGAAGGCCTGTTGCTGCTTCAACCTATCGCTCGAGGAGAGCCGGGTCTTGTGTGGGACAATGTGGTGTCGAGCGAGGCAAGCTCGGGGCTTTGCACGGTCTATTGGCCACAGCATGTGGCTGGTCTAGTAGAGCAGCTGGCGCGATGAAGCCTGGTGCTCGGTGGCAGTGTCTGGCGGGCCGGAGTGATCATTGGGCCATCATGGGGCCGGCAAAGTGTGGCAGATCTGAAAAAATCCCCAGTATAGTTCTCGTTGTTGGACGGGAAATTGGGTCTGTGATAAGATGGTGAATGGAGCAAACCGAATGCTGAAAGTTGAGAGATAATGAAGGTAGGACGTACTTGATTATTTATTGGCGTTTTCTCTTGAGCTGATTGGATAAATGGTGTTATTACTAATGATGAACTGGCCGTGTTAATTATCCGTGCGTGCTCCGCATAAAATTTGTTTATAAAACATCACTTAGTTCTGAGATATAGGAACAATTTTTCACATTTTTTCTTATCCTAACTCCCACTATCCTGGTTGTTATTTCTGAATGCACTATTCCTCTAAAATGCTTCATTATTCTCTTATCATTCTTCTGGGTGGTTTATGCAGGAGTTTTATGGGGCGGCACATCTGTCTTGTGTTCATACTGGAAACTGTCCAGCCGTTTCTCATGTTTAAAACCGATGTTTTAGTGCAGATGAACTTATAAAACTGACATGAGCCAGCGTTTATCTGAACTGTTTGTTAGATTCTCCAGGCACGTTTTTCTTTTAAATGCCGGTTTTAATGCCAACATCTTTTTTACCGCAAATATACAGTAGGCCAACACTTTCTGACATATCTTACAGCATCAGAATTTATTTACTCAGAGATGACAATTTGATAGAAATCAGAAAGCTGAAATGTCAGTATGACAGCATAGGCTCATAGGAAAAACGTACACCTTCACAGTCCGATAGGTCTAACTCAATCTGACATGACATCATTATCATGTGGCATATCTGCAATGGAGTAATTTCATACATGTTATATATAGGGTTTATTTCATGCATGTTATATGTGCAGCAGTATTTCTTACATGCTCACAGCAGCATGTTGTGGATGTATTGGCAGTAGCAAATCTCATTACTTGCTCTGCGACAGTAGCAGCAGCAGCAGTGTAGCAGATCTATTCCGCCAATACCAAATGTATTAAGATTTGTCATGTACATTACCATGCCAATCCCTCCAAGAGATGTCATGACAGAATTTATGATAACAGGAGCAGATTATAAATTAATAAAGACTAATTGTCAGGCAGTTCCTTGCACAACACTATGTTTTATCCTCAAAACACTTACCATAGTGTGTCGTTTGTGAACTAATTGATTTTGACCTAGCTCGATGTGTAAACTTGCTCTGTAGCTCACCTGGTACAGCAATGCACTTCAGGCGTACTCAGGTACAAGTCCCATGAATTATGAGTCATAATAAAAGAGCTCAAAGATACATAAAAGCAAGCTAAAATGACACATTTGATAGCACATTTGATGGCACATTTGCTTTTGTTAACGCTATCAGTTAGCATAGGGTAGGGTTCAGGTGGTATGTAATTTTTAAACATGATAAAGCATTAAACATTTAGCGCCAGTGACTTGACATTTCATTTCTGAGCTGGAGTGATACAGACAACAACAGATGTAATAAACTTTGCCAGATTCATGTACATCCTGTTCATTTCAGATCAATCTGGATGTACTTTAGGCACCACTCACAGGAAATTTTACTATGAAAGTGTCAATGTAACATAATTTACATTATGCTCATAAAGAGTACATCTTAACTTTTCAAATATCACGTTTCTCTGAGCTCCATCTGTCAAAACATCCTCATTTTGCTTCATAACAGAAGTAAATGTTTACATTAATGTTTCTAATGACGCATTCAGTCGATGCAGCGTCTGTTTGATTGATTTCAGAGCTGGAGACTTTGAGGTTTCTGCAGAGGTCAAAGCACTGTATGAATGTAATGACAGTTATTCCAGCTGAATTGGACATAATTGCAGCTCTCCTGTGCTTTTATAGTTGAAAAGTCTGATGGGTTTGAGAGGGGATGTCAGGCGAACAGCTCCAGTTATGAAAAATTCTATACCTTCAGCTTGCAGTTGTTTTTATGTGTATCGCGAGCGAGTCCAAACAATCCTGGAATCTGCTTTGAGGAATGTTTTTTTTTTCTATCCCAGACTGCCTTTCAAGCACCGAAGCATGAGCTCTGAACAAAAGGAGTTGGTTTTCAGTGTAGTAGACTCTCTTGACAGCTCTGAGTGGGTTATTCTGGGAAGGTGGGTTTATTACGGATGTGTTGTGATGTCAGAATGGGGAATTCTGGCATGTTTTGGGTGCACCTCCCTTAACCGTACATGTGACTCAGGCCTTAAAATTAGTATTATTCATATTTGACAATTCATCTCTCCAATCACTGACAGTTTAATGTGAATTATGGAGTCTGGCCCACCTATTAAAGCTTGGACCCCCTGAAAGGAAGTTAAAACAAAAGGGTTTGGCAGTCTTACAGGCAGAGTCATAATCGCTAACTAAAACTAAAACCATTTTTAAAAAAAGCATTACTTTAAATAAATAAATATTATTTAAATAGGCTATTTATGTTTTGGCAATGTTCTATCCAATACTGATCCACTTGAACAGTATTGTTGCTGTGAGTACATTGTCGAAAGTGATTTGTCTATTTTGTGGTTATTGAAATGTTGCCTGAAATGTTGATCAAACATTTTAAAAACAATACATACAGGGACTTGGGAGTCAATAACTTCTGGTTTAAAATTAGATTTGCAATCCTGTTGCTGAATGTTAAATGGCAGATATCTGATATCATATAATTGATATCATATATAACTGAGATCATCTCAATTAGCAGGTTAAACTTATTTAACTTGATTAATCGAGCATTAACTTGATAGATAGGTTGATATATATATGATACATATATATAATATATATAAGGTTCGGCGCTATACGATATATATATATATATATATATATATATATATATATAGGGTCACAGCTGGAGAATTTTATATATATATATATGGGATATATATTATATATATATATATACTATATATATATATGAAACACACACACACACACACACACACACACTTATTTCTTTACCTTTTTGGAATAGGTGGTATTTAAAGGGGAATGTTAAAAAAATATTGAAAAATTAATTAAACATTTCAAAAGAATTTTTTTTAATTAAAACTGATTAGTGTTATAACTCATTCCACCAACTGTTATAACCAACCTGGGTAGTGGTTAATTTACAGTTTAAATATTCATAATAAAATAAACCTTTAATTTGTAGCAGATAAAAGCAGGAACGTTATATAAAATTTTATATAAAAGTTTTCCGTTTTCAGGTTGTTTAAACACATGCATAAATTGTGCATGATTTAGTCATTTTTATTCTGTTATGATATACTGTATACCTTATACCCCTACACTGAGACTGAGGGGTGTATGCATGTTGAAGCTGAATTTTATTCCAACCTGACTCTGGACTCTCAGTGACCGGGGAGACTGGAGCCATGTGCCTAAGCTGAGCCAGAATCTGCCAGTGCTACACAATAGCTAGGCAGATACTGAAAGAGCCTGCGGTCACTCTTGTTTATTGTGCAGCCACTTGCGGTTCCTTTGGTGTGGAAAACAAGATATTGATCACTATCAAGGGCCACCATGGTGGTTCACCGCATGTATTGATATGGCTCACTGTGGGCGCTTATCTGTACTGGGTAATAGTGCTGTAAGAAAAGAGTCTGACGCATACACTCGCTCCTGTGGTTAAAAAAAACAAACATTTAAGCATGTAAGCATAAAGCATGTAGTCTAGCCATTTATTTATAAGGTCTTGTCCCTGACCTTGTTTGTGCATTTATTTAGCCACAGTTTTGCTAATCATATTGCAATTTTAGCCCGCTAGCTTTGTCAGCCAGTTTGAGTTCACATCTCCGGCTCACCACAAAGAAAAAGGACATAATGTATGTAGTTATTCCTGCTGAATTGCACACAGGTGGCTATTTGCTGTCTTTTTTGCTTATTAAAGAAACAAAAAAACATATGATGGCAAGAAAACATGTTTGGATATATCAGCTGATTTTGATTTTAACCAGGTGCCTACTGTTTTTGCTGGTGAAAAAGCTTAATGTTCCTTGGGTTGAATGGGATTTCTTGTTTAGATATGTTCCTTGGGTTGAATGGGATTTCTTGTTTAGATATCAAAGGTTTCTTCATTTTCATTCTTTCATTCCATAAGATAAACTTAACTGTGCACTCATTTTTATTGTCTTCCATATGCTTAAAAATTCTGACCTAAATACTGTTCATTTAGTAGCTTTTACTAAATGTTTAAATCTTTTATGTTGACACTGGTAGTTTCTGAAACAGCACATAATGTAAAGATCTCTTAAGGACCTCTAAAAAGTGTCAGTCAGTTATGATATTGTTGTAGTAATCATTAGTAAACAAATATTAATAAGTGGATTCATTGCTTCTAAACCTTAGTGAAGCATAGGGTGAGCTTACATATTTTTTAAAAATATCTTTCAGTAACACTTCAGATTAAGGAACACTATTCAATATTATTATACAGCTTATAATATAAATTATACAGTTACAAAAATATTGTTAAATCAGTTGTTTTTGCATTTGTTTTAGTTTTATAATAACCCTGGTTGAAATCAATGGCATTTGGTGTCATTGATGTAGTTAATTTGGACATTGGCAATTTTGGTAAATAGTGTAATAGTGTGAATAAAATGGGGTAAGATATTCTGGAATGATTGTTCTATGAAAAGCAACTTAAATTTTGGCTATTTGGGACATCGCATCCCTTTTTCTGACATGCTTTATGGCATATTCCTTTATATGAATAATTTAGTTTGTGTCACTGGTATAATGCCTACAAGCTAAACACATCGGAAACAGAGAAAAAAAAGAAGAGAGTCTAAGGAAAAGCAGGCTAGTATTGAGATGAGTCCCCCAAGGTTCTGTTTTGGGTCCTCTCTTTATGTGCCCTACCCCGTTATCACAATAGCTATTGTAAATAATTGTCTGTTATTTCACTGAAATAATACATAACTATGATACCTGATGTGCAAATAGCCACATAAGAGGTAAAAGTATCTATTATATTAATAAATACTATTATTAAGACTAGTAACACTTTAGGTAATACATATTCACTATTAACTAAGAGTCGTTGTGGTAGTTATGTTAAAGTATCGGGTAAGGTTAAGGGAACTAGAATATAGTCATGAAGAGTAAGGCTTTAATATGTACTTTATAACTACTAATAAACAACCAATATGACAGTAATATGCATACTAATACGCAACTGTATAATAATATTGAATAGTGTTCCCTAATCTAAAGCTCACCCTATGCTTCACCAAGGTTTAGAAGCAATGACTCCACTTATTAATATTTATTTCCCATGCACATTACATAAATAGGTAGTTTCATTTTTAGCCTCCAATGTTTCCAATCTAGACAAAAATAAATAAATAAAAAATGATTGTTGATTGTCTGTATTGACTGTTATTTTAGTACAGGTGGTTCAGGAGCCCAGCACAGTGCTGTCCTGCTTGAGCGGAAGACTTAAATTAACTGCCATTATGTGACCAGCCCTTTAAATCCAATAAACCTTCAGATCTATTCTGGAGGACACCCTACAGATGGCCTACAGAGTCGAACTGCAGGGTTATATGTGCTAGTGCTTTCACCACTATCTCTTGTGATCTGAAACACAAGGAATTTTGTCCTGTGTTTTTAAATTAATGGTCGAGCAACAGTACCATTATCATATGAAACTAGCCCATGGTCGACAAGAGGTTAAAAGTGACACAAATACAATGTCTGCTGACCTAGATTGAGAAACTCCACAGGTGAATGCACACTACTCCAGAAGTGACATTTACTGCACCCTTTGGAGGGCACTACAAAGCCGAACCCTTTCAACAAATGTTGATCTCCTCTGACACCCGACTGTGCCCTACTTTCTCAAACACATTCCAATAATCATGTCCCAGTCTCTGATTCCCTCAGGCCCATCGGTATCTATAGGATTTAGCTCAGTTGAGATGTTTTCTTCCTGCCCATTTCCTCCATGATCTATTTTTCTGCACAATGGTCCATCAGTAAAATGTCAAAGGAAATTATGCTCTTCCACCTGTTGGTATTTATTTAATTCTTTATAAAAAAGATATTTTTTTTTTATTTTTGTTGCTTTTTTTTGTGTTTTTTTTTATAATTTATTAATGTTGTTCATGCATCTTGTAAAATGTAGTTCAAGAGCAATTTAAATGCATGTATATCATTTTTAAAGATTTCCAATTAGGTTCAGATTAAAGGCCAGGGCTTTGAAAAGCACAGTGAGCAGTGGAGCTTTTCAGTCTCTCACATCAAAGATGTTTGGCCATGTTCAAATGTTCAGAGGTTTGTAACACTATCGTCATCAGGTTGTGGTCATCTTTACAGGGTCTTTCATGAAGCAGGTATGGAGCGATGATAGCTTGCCATTTGATCAGATGAAAACGATGCACAGACTATAAAGTGCATGATGTTTTATGAAGAAGCTACATTACATCATGTTTCTTTTCATGGATTGCCTACTTTTGTGGTATAATGGTTTTATATGAGGCTCAGTAAAACTTACTTGAATTTGACATACTGCCTCTGTCAAACAAAAAATAAACTGAAATATAACAGCATATAACCTTTAATCCTTATTATTAGGATTTCATTACTCGCCCTGCAATATTTGTCTAAATCATGTCTCCAATTATTATTTTTTTTTTGGGGGGGGGGCACCAGTAAGTCATCAGATTCATGAATTTCACTTGATAGACAATAAAATGTGTGAAAAATCCTATAGACATTGCATTAGGGACACAAGCCATATGTAGAGAACAGAATATCATAGATTTGGGAGTGTGAGATGGGTTTAAATTAAGCCAGGAGTAGGCCTTAATCTAGAATAGCTAATCGTGGTTTAATGTATGGCTTTCTGAAACACAGATTACTTACACCTGGACTGTGGAGTCCTGAACTGAAATAAATACTAGTATTAATTTAAAACCAACTGTGCTGATATGAATTAGCATGGCAGAGGTTGCCTATAAAACATGGAATGAACCAAGAAAAGCTTAAAATTATATGGAACTCCAAGGAATACAATGGCAGAAAAAAAAGACTTACTGAACAAAAGGAAACTTTATTAAAGCAAGTAAAATAAACTGCACGCATCAGCTGTGGCATAAAAGAAAAGGAAATGTTTGTAATGAATTAATGCATAAATACTTGCTATCAGCTGTTACCAGTTTTGCAGCATTTTATTATTATTACTATAATTTGTTATGTTATATATAATGTTCTCTAGTCTTCTTTCAGGAAATCAGCCTATTGAACTCTGGACTAGACTAAGTCTTAAGACTGCTTAAAACCATGAGGGGAAAAGCAGATTTCTGTTCATCTGGTTTGAAGGGCAATTTTAGTCTAGGACTAGGCTTAATCTCTGTCCAGCAAAGCACCCCTGTAGGAGACCCTGTCAAAAGAAAACATCTTGAGGTGGTTTACTGTTATCTGCATCATCGCCTATGCTGGAAAACACATAGGAAATGGAGCAGAATGGTTTACTTGATTGGATGAAGCACAATAACTTTTGTGATGACAACTGTCCAATGACTGTGTGTTGTGATATTGTCATTGTGAGTCACTGTGTCAGGATCAGTCTGTGCAGTTCGCTGGAGGAAACTTAACTCAGACACTTTATTCATCACACCGACGTGTAAACCGCTGTTAGAGTAAACTCAGGAAGTTCATGGAGACAGTGAAACACATGCAGGAAAAGAAACCACTTAGACCAGAAGTCTAATGTCATGATACTTTTTCTACGTATATTGGACCTGTTGTTCTGTGGGACATCAGTAGTGGACGAAGTACACTCATCAGTTACTTGAGTAAATGTACACATACTCTAATAAAATATTAATCCAGTAAAAGTACTCATTTTCAATTTTACTTCAATAAACAACCCTATGTCATGGCAATTCATACATGTTTTATGAGGTGGTTAATTTGTATGACCTCACTCGTACAAATTTGTATGATTTTTGCTAAATCATATATATTTTACGAGTTCCCCAATTCGTATGACATTGTATGAATGACCCTCCCCTAACCCCGCCCCTAAATCTATCCGTCACTGGGGTCAAGACAAATTGTACAAAATCTTACGAGTGAGGTCATACAAATTTATACAAAGTAGCCACCTCATAAAATATGTACGAATTGGTAGTGAAATAGAGTTGGAATAAAAGTACAAAAACATATAAGAAATGACATGGTGTCTATAAGATTTCATCACTTTGTCAGTTAGACTCTACTTTTGCCTGAGTGTAATTAGATTATTACTGATTATTAATTAAATCACTGTGGTTTCTGCTTTTTCTTGTCTTCAATGAAGAATGCTTAGCTCTGTTTCAAAGCTTGGTGAGCTGCCTGCTTAGCATTTTAATGCACCATAAATGTGATTTTGGCTGCAAAATCTTACTTTTGGCCATATTTAAAGCAGCATTGCAAATTAAGCTCAGTAAAGCATTTGTGTTTGAGGTTCATCATTAATCTGAGGAGTTCTGAGTGTAATTTTTTCAAGTTTTTTCAATTCAAGTTTATTTGTATAGCGCTTTTTGCGTTAATAATTATTGTTAAGAATTTTTTTAGAGAATCAAGTTTCTACAATATTTAGTAGTAGCTTATCAGTGGTGACTGTCAGTTCATGTGCATATGGCAGAAATGTTCAGAAAAATCAATAAAAGACGTAAACAAACAGAAGATTAACACTATTAACAGCAATTATGCAATCAAACTTATAGCAAAATGTGGTAGTTCTGTATGTTGTCTCTGGGTTAGCATCATCTGAGGTCCTCTGAGGGGTTGGCATCATCTCTTCTCAGGTGTTCTGGATTCTGGATGGAGCTTGTGCAAATCCTAGTTACCACGGGATGTAAATTCCGTGGCAAAGCAAAGAAACAAATAGAAACATAATTAGCGTAGCTGCTGTTCCAGCCAAGTAAAATTAATTAGTTTAACCCAAGCTAAAGAATAATAATGCACATTTGATCAGATATAAAGCAGTCCAAGATGCAAGATGCATTATTTGAATGCTTGGCCAAAGCGGTGTGTTTTTAATCTAGATTTAAACAGAGGAAGTGTGTCTGAACCCCGAACATTATCAGGAAGGCTATTCCAGAGTTTGGGAGCCAAATGCGAAAAAAAGCTCTACCTCCTTTAGTGGACTTTGTTATCCTAGGTACTATCAAAAGTCCAGCGTTTTGTGACCTTAGGGAGCGTGATGGGTTGTAGCATGGTATAAGGCTAGTTAGGTATGCAGGAGCTAAGCCATTAAGGGCCTTATAAGTAAGTAATAATATTTTGTAACTGATACAGAACTTAATAGGTAGCCAGTGCAGAGACTGTAGTATTGGGGTAATATGATCATATTTTCTTGACCTGGTAAGGACTCTAGCCACTGCATTTTGGACTACCTGTAGCTTGTTTATTGAGGATGCAGGACAACCACCTAGCAGTGCATTGCAATAGTCCAGTCTAGAGGTCATGAATGCATGAGTGTAACAGTCCTTCTCGTTTCTGAATGAAATCAGATCTACTAAAACGGGCTCCTTTAGTTTAGCACTGAATACATAATACATTCTCTTTTGAAACCACAGCAAGTCACTACAAACCTTTTAACCTGTTCACCCAAAAATGTAAATTCATTTTCAGTCATTTACACCCATTCATGTCATTTCATGTCCATTTCTTTGTTGTGTGGAACACATAAAGTAAGAAGATATTTGAGGAATGTTGTTAACTGTTTAAGTCAATGGGATACAAAATTGTTTGGTTACCAACATTCTACAGAATATCTTCGTTTGTGTTCCACAGAACAAAGAAACTCATCCAGGTTTGGAACAACATGAACTATCCCTTTAATAACACCTATTCTCTCATGTTGAAATCCAACATCAACAATTATGTACAACAGATGATTGTTGCTGCAGGAAATTACAATGATGTGTGATTTCTGTCTCAGTGGTTTACTCAGAATCTTTTCAATGCAGTGACAGTCAGAAGGATGATGGCAAAATGCCTTTATGAGCCTTCTTTTCCTGTCAGCATGCTTTAGCCATTTCCTTTATGTAATGAATAATTTTAATAAGTCTCATCTCAGGAAGTAAAAGTACTAAAATATTAAGCACTCAGCCCGTGGTTTTGTCTGAGGCCTGCGAGAACTGGGTCACTTCATTAATGACTGTCGTGGCCACAGAAGCGTGTGTGAAAACTGGTGACAGAGGTCAGAAGCTGCGGGTCACCAGCAGCACTCAGGAGTGGTTTGGGGTTATTTGAGTGGCACCTTATTGAGTGAACGTCAAAGGCGACTGTTTGTTTACCATCAGTGTTTTGGCTGGCGTTCATCTGAGCGGTCGCTAACCCCTCGCTACACTTCCCCACACCTGATAGCAGCACAGTCACAGGAACTGCTCAGCCGGGACAGAGCAAAACCCCTCAAACTGGACCGCGTTTCCTGCTGCTGCTCACCGAAACAGGGGTTTCAAGTCTGTAGATCCCACAGACCCCTAAATATATATAATCATCCACATATGAGGGACCCACATCCTGAAAATAAAAAAAATCAGGGTAAAACTTTAGTATAGGGACCAATTCTGACTATTAACTACACTCTTAAAAATAAAGGTTCCAAAAGGGTGTTTTCACAGCGGTGTCATGGTTCCCCAAAGAGCCTTTCAGTGAACGGTTCTTAAAAGAACCAATTTTGAAGAACATTTTAATAATCTAAAGAACCTTTTTCCACTGTAAAGAACCTTTTGTGGACTGAAAAGTTTTCATGGATGGTAAAGGTTCTTTGTGGAACCATTGATGCCAATAAAGAAGCTTTATTTTTAAGAGTGTAGTTGCTTGTTAGCATGCCTATATTAACATATTGGCTGTTTATTAGTACTTATAAAGCACATATTCTGCATGACCGTATTCTACATCCCTAATCCTACCCTAAAGAAGCTTTATTTTTAAGAGTCGCTGCTAATTAATAGTTAGTAAGGTAGTGGTTTAGATATTGCAATATCTAGAATAAGCAGCGAATTAGGAGTTAATTGAGGAAAAAGTCATAGTTAATGGTTTGTTAATGGCAAGAATTGGGCCTTAAAATAAAATGTGACCAAAATCAAATATATCTTTGTGTATAAAGACCCAATTTATTCAGTGAAAAATTAATAATTAGAAATATGTGCAAAACATTATTTGGAAAATATATAGCCTCTTTTCCATTAATTTTCTCACTTATACTCTTTTGTTAGATGTAATATTTAAGTCTGTTTTTAATTATTAATTTTAATCTATTTTCACTATTGATTGATTTTGTTTATTATTATTTATTTTGTTTAATCCTATTTAGTATAATTTCATTTTTATTATTTAGTTTAGCTATCTTACGCTTATTTTTATTTATTAAATGTCATTTTTATAGAAAATATAATTTTTTTATTTTTAATATTATATTTCTACTACATTTCTTTCATTCTACTCACTATAGAACTGTACTGTAAGATTTATTTGTTTAAATCTTTATTTAAATTTGCATTTGTGTTATTGTTTTTTTTTTAGTTAGTTTTATTGTTTTATTTATTAGTTTGTTTGTATTATTATATTCTTTTTACTACCCTTAAAAATAAAGGTTCCTTTTTGCAGCGATGCCATTTTTGGTTCCACTAAGAACCTTTCAGTGAACAGTTCCTAAAAGAACCATTGTGAAGAACATTTTTAAAATCTAAAAATATCTATTTGTTGACTGTAAAAGAACCTTTTCTGCATTTGAAAGGTTCCATGGATGTTCAAGGTTCTTCATAGAACCACTGATGGTGCCAATAAAGAACCTTTATTTTTAAGAGGGTATATGTGTTTTTTTTTTAAAGATTCTTTTGTTGTTTTGGGTTGTTCATAGAACCACTGATGGTGCCCTATGTCCTCAGATCCCAGTCTGATAACCCAGTATTTAAAATTTAAAGTATGACACCTTGCAATTACCTCATATTCAGCCTTAAAAAATATAACAGCCAAGAAGACTCAAAAACAGCTGTAATATTTGAACTGCATTATACTTGAACTTTATCAAATATCTGAGTTACGTGGTTTATAAATAGAATAGTCTTAGCAGTTTATACAGCAGTTACGTAACCTGTAACACTTTTTTTATTGCGTACTAGCACTGTTTTTTCCTCTAAAGAAATACAAATCTGTATTAAAGTTGACTTGACCTGAACTTCAAATAACAGGCCTATATGCTGAGGAAACGCACATGTATCTAATTATTTTCAGTTCGCGTTAACAAAGGCGAATGTAAATCCCGGTCGTTCACGGAGCTCATCTGTTCTCATCTGTTCAGCTTCCAAGCCTGTTCTCCATGCGCGTTCACGCGACGCGCCCCCGCGTCCACTCTCACCCGGCGCGCCCCCGCGAGCAGACGCAGATCTCGCTGCCTCTCTGCTGTAGTCCTCAGAGCAGTGCGTCTGTCGCCTCGCGTTAGGAGCGCCAGGATCAGGATGGTGGCGAAGGATTACCCCGTTTACCTGCTGATCAAACGCGCGAGCGGCCGCGGGGACGAGCCGCAGGTGAGACCGACAGAGCAGATGCACACAGCTGACTAACTCCGATAATACACAGAATAACACTAGTGATCGTTCTCATTATTACTACTACTGACCATAATAATAATGAATATGTACACTATAATCGTGAGCAAGCTTTTTTATTCAATATTATATATATATACTGAGCTTAATAATAATGAATATGTACACTATAATCGTGAGTTTTTTTTTTTATTTTATTTTTATATATATATAGGAATACACATTTAGAGCTTTATGTGAGTTATTTTGATTATTGCTGTTGTATATTGTCACAAATACATTGTTAAAAAAAAACTGACTTGTGTAAAATCCTGAAATCAGTGTATCTATAATCACATCTGCACACTGACTTGATGAACGATCCTGATGTTTGAGATTTGAGTGACTTTATTCTCCGAGAAGCAGTCAGGTTTGGTTGAGGTTCACATGCTTCAGAGTGGTGAAATTTAGCAGATGTTTGTGGTGTTTGGCTGCTTCTGATGTGGTTTGTGCATCTGGAGGTCAGCGCTGGGTTTTTCTGCATCATTTCTTCACAGACTGCTAATGTTTTTGCTGTGTTGTGTGTACAGATGCATCGGCAAAGTGCCTTTGAAAGGCTGCTGTGAGGCTGAGAAAGTCCTAGACTACTACTAATGTGTTTATCTTTCTGTAATGTTGTTTGTAGTTTTTTTTTTTTTTTTTTGTAGTAGTGTGCAGACTTAGTGTGAAGTCAGCTTTTTATTCAAAGTCTGTTTAAACCACTATAGTGGCCAAAAAAGCTGATATAATCTAGTTTACTGGACACAAATTAATTGTGTATGAAGTGCTGTTTTTAGGCACATACTATGATGTTGAGAATAATAAACTTTGTTGTTGTTTGTTATATTTGTACATTAAATATATTTATATATAATATAAATTATATAAATATATACATGTAAATATTTTCAATATATATACACATGCATGTGTGTGTATTTATAGACATAATAAATATACACAGTACACACACATATATTATGTAAACAACAACTTTTTTTTGGATGTGATTAATCACGATTAATCATTTGACAGTACTAGTTTTTTTATTGAATGATTGGTGAATCAGACTGAACTGGAGTCTTTGCTCTGAATCATTCAGACTCTCACTGAATCACTGCAGATGACTCATTTGCTCACTGAACCGCTGGTTATCACAACGTGAATCACGTCTGAAGCTGAGAACTGTTACTGCTTTATGTGCACTTCCAGAAAGCCAGACTGAAGATCATCAGGAGTCAGTCGCAGGGCTCTGGATCACTTCACACAGTGAGCTGCGGTTAGTTTGAAGAACAGGAGGTCTGTGAAACTATCAGACATTCCCATTCATCACAAGGGCAGTTGCTCAGCTGCATGCCGCCGCTTCTGCTTTGTGAACTCTCAGTAATAATTTTATACATATAAGCATTTAAAATACACAGCAACACAGAGATAAGTGAGTAGTGACAGTTCAGCTTTCATGAGGTTAGTTTGGTTTCAGCTGTGAGGCTGAGATTTAATATCCTCACTGTCCTTCTAGCGTTGTGGTTGTGATCTCTGTGCTTTTCAGCAGCATTTAACTGATATGTCTGTTATACCATCGTCTTTCAGCAAATTTGCAAGCATTGTATCTGTTTGCCCTGGCAGTAAAGTCACACGCTTCTGCTGCTCTCATGCAACATTTGAAATTGCAAGGTTTGCAAGGTGCATTTTTTAATTCGAATTTAAATTTTTCAACATCTACAAAATCAGATCGAATTCAGTCATTTAGGACACACAGCGAAAACACCAAATTTATACACTTTTTAAAAAGCTATTTTTTAAAAAAACGTAAAATGTACTAATAATTACCATTACCCTTTTTGTTTAGTACTGTATGCTTAATGTTCAATAGTATATAGCAAACAGAGTATGAACAGTAGAAAGTTTTTCCATTTCCATTTTCCATTCCATTTTTCCATAGTAAACCATTGTAAAGAAAAACACTGAAGAAAATGCTTAGAATTGTAATGTAGTAATGTGTGACCCTGGAGCACAAAAGCAGTCATCAGTAGCTCAGGTATATTTGTAGCAATAACCAACAATACATTGTATTGGTCAAAATGATCCATTAGTAATATGCATGGCTAAGAACTTCATTTGGACAACTTTAAAGGTGATTTTCTCAGTATTTTGATTTTTTTGCACCCTCAGATTCCAGATTTTCAAAAGTTGTATCTCAAACAAATATTGTCATATCCCAACAAACCATACATCAATGGAAAACTTATTTATTCAGCTTTCAAATAATGTATAATTCTAAATTTCAACAATGACTCTTATGACATGGTTTTGTGCTCCAAGGTCACATATATGTTGCATGTTTTATTAATAAGTGAGTCTTAATTCATTAAATTGCATGAATCATTTTCTTTGTAAAAGTTCTCTATGGGAGAATGCTGGACGTCCAGTGGTTTTCACAGCAAAAACACTACATAATAATAATAAGAAAATGCTGAAAGAAAAAAGAATCCGTATAAAATCAGATAATATCCTAGCTCGCTATATCCTGACAGAAAACATTATGTCCCTGATTTCACAGATTTTTTATGGAGGATATGTGGAATTGGATTTTACTTTTTAAGGCATCAGTACTGTTATAAATATTTTGTGTAAACTTATTGGAATTGCACATTTAAAAATTCACCAGGCAGCAGGCCAGGGTTTTCCCCTAGGCCTATATCATGTATGAAAAAGGCTTTTTCTATCCTGACTCTTGGGAGACCCGGAGTCTAGCTGCAGTTTTGGTGTCGTGATCAGTGCATGACTCAAACTTTCCCACAGCAGCGACTCCCTCTCAGCAAAACACATCAGAAGACGTGTTCAACCATCAGTCCTCATGCTTTCATCTTAATGATGGGAGCTGTAGTTCAGACCCCTCTCATCAGATCACATCTGCAGCTTCTCTTTGAGTGCTGCGTACAGCTGCGCAGACACCATAGACTCGTCTGAACCTCTGGGACCCATGAGAACTACTTTCACTTGTGTGGTTGTAGTAATATCTGTTCTTCAGTTCATTAGCTTTAGTTTAAACCTAGTGAGCTGCCTACTTCGAGAGGATACCTGAGATACACTTCCTCATTTGTCTCAACTTTTAAAGGTGCAGTCAGATTTCACAGGCAAAAAAAACGCATCCTTGAATCACGGCTCACACAGAAGTCATTTTCAATGCAAACATTTTCTGTTGATCAGTGTGGCAAATTTCCATGTTTGAACCCGATGTGAAATCTTGCGATTCCTTTTGGAGCTGGTTGATTTGGTTCGTAATACTGGGCACTTTGTTTTAATGTGTTTTTGAAATCAAGAAAATTACTTCCAGACAACTCGAGATGGCTAAAATGTAGGCGATGACTGTTGCTTAGTTGTTAACTGTTCAGTACATCTTGTGTAGCGTCTGTGTTTATGTGTGTTTTTAGAGTAGTTGGCTATCCTCATGTAGTACTGGCCTATAGTAAATAATTTTAGAAAGCTGTGACGTGATCGTGAGTCTGTAAGGTCATGTTAGTGTGAATGGCGGGGGATTCTGTTAGGTGACACATATACTGTACGTTAACCGCTCTACAATACGGCAGCTTGGTGTTTTGTGTTATGTATGCTCTATTTTGGGAATCCTGTGGGTGTGCTTTCGTTCTGTAATCCATTGGCTAAACAGGAAATGGGTTTGGAGGTGTGAGAGAGGAGATTCTAAGCATATGCAATGAGTCAGATGTCAACACTGCATACTACTACTTGCTGTACGAGGAGTAATGTGAAGAGTTTGTTAGGTTAAAAGGATTCCTGCGACTGCACAGAACATACCACTTCTCATGAAGAATCCTCTCCTTAAATCAGAATTTACTGTATAATGTGGAATGTCATGGAATTTGGAACTTTGGATTAATAAATCAAAAGTAGAGCTGTACAATGAATGAAATTTAAATCGGAATGTGGACTAGTGTCTGATTGTTAAAAAAAAACATAAAAAGCATAAAAACTTTAATTAATATATTGGTAAAATTCTATGAATTTAGTTGATTAGACATGCTTTCTGCAATGGAAAACATAATTTGTAAGAAAATAAAAAAATGATTTAAGACAAAATGAAACATTTCGCAGGGCCTTATGTTAGTTTTAAATGAGTTTTCTCATGTTCTTATTACTCCCGAAGTTATTTTCCAGTCTGTTCAGTTTCTAAACATTTTAAAGGATTCGGCAGTTTTATGCACAAGTGAAATTCCTCAATGAAGCATGATACGTATCCATTGATCCCATACAAATCAGGCCACATGTCTGGCAGGCACATTCAGACCTACATAAGCAAATATTGAGCAATCCTGTTATAGTGCAGGGATGAACATTTGGCCAGCAGCCATATCTACAATTCTGCATCTGGTCAAATAAGGCAGAATCATGTTAGCAAACCTCAGAGAGTCAGAGGAGCTCATCCACATCTGCAACTCACAGCTTCTGCAATTTGGTTATTTATGTACTGAATACATTCAGGCTGCTTTTTCACATATTAGTTTATAAAACCATGCATGAGACCGATAAATGTCTATGTGGGTTTAGTTAATTATAGTTTAGGGACAGAAATGTCTGTTGATAGAGCTGACAGAAACTTTCTTTGGCCACATCTGACAGCAAAATCATACATACATTTAATGTTTTATTTTTTGTTTTTGCACATGAAACACCTTTCATTCTCAAGGTTCTCGTTATTTATGATTTGCACATGAAACACCTTTCATTCTCAAGGTTCTCGTTATTTATGATTTTTTTTTGGCTGTACCAATAAAGTACCAAAATTTTGCACATGAAACACCTTTCATTCTCAAGGTTATTGAGTGATATGATAACAGTGTGCTTGTCTTCATGTTTTGCATGCGCAGCCTGAATCTTGAAAATTGTCTAGTTGTCTTCTGCTGCTTAGTGTTGTAAGAGCTGAGACTTTTTTAGAAACAATGGAAGTAAACCTACAAATTTGAGTAACCTTTCTTATTCATAAAATCACTTTTATCCAATGGACTAAACCTACAAATTCTGAGACCTTTCTATTCACACAGTTATACATTTCCAAATAAGGTTATTTTTTTTTGTGTTAAGATATTGTTAATCGGTTTGTTTGACAAATTTAATTTGCTTTGTTTTACAAGTGATTTGCCTCTATGTAATGGTATTCCAAAACCACCAGTTTGCGTCACATCCCACAACAAATTTTGGTTATCGATATTTCTAGAATATGTCAGCTCAGCAGGGTCATAGCTAGTGCACAATACAAGGTATAAACATGAAGAATATGTCAGCTCAGCAGGGTCATAGCTAGTGCACAATACAAGGTATAAATAACACAAAATACATTTTACAAATGCAACATCCATTGGACCACTCGAGATGGATTATTTAAATCAAGACTTTCCATAGCTAGTTTGGCAACTACTAATATTAGAGGCATCTATGACTGGTAAGGCAAAGAACATCGAATGACTAAATAGGCACAGTCTTAGTTGCGTATGCATCACATTATGCTGCAGGGAGATTTTCACTGAAGCCCCAAGCGAGCTGCAGGTGTGTGTGTTCACCTGGTGTGTGTGTCTGTGATCTTCAGGAGCCCAGCAGCAAGCGTGTGAAGCCTCTGTCTCGAGTGACGTCTCTGGCGAGTCTCATCCCTCCAGTCAAAGCTGCTCCGCTCAAACGCATCGGACAGACGCTGCAGGTACAGGCCCGACCGCAGGATCTGCTCCAATAACCCGTGTTAAATACAGCTTTGATACTGTTGAGATTTGACCTTATCAAAGTTTACCGTACTAGTTTAGTGTTCATCAGAGAGCTTGTTAACCCTGTGCAGCTTGTCATATGAAGTGATTGTTTTTTAAATGGAGGAGTTGATTGAACTGTTTTTCTCCTCAGCGCTCCATCAGCTTCCGCAGCGACTGCAGGCCGGAGAACACGGCACCGCGGCCGTGGGGCAGGCAGATCGCTCCGTCCATCACCAAACGCCGCGACAGCAAGCTGTGGAGCGAGACTTTCGACCTGGGCCTGGGACATATGCTGTCCTCCGAAGAGATCAAGAGACAAGAGGTGACTTCACACACTCTGACTGCTCAGTGGGCCTTCAGAAATTAAATGGAAAATGAAAACTTGTAGTCAGGCCAGTCTCATATTCAGCTAAAATCGAAAATCTGTTTATCTTTGGTGCATAATTTATCCTGCACACCACAAATATCATATAATCATATGGGGATCGATAGACTTTTGACTTGGACAAACTACCACAGAGTAATGCATCAATAAACTATAAACTTATAGATGGGTAAATGCTATTTACAGTATAACCAGAATGTCTGCGAGATGCATCCTATGTGATTTTTTTCAATCTACTCTTTCTTTCCTGTCATCTGTTCGTCAGGCCATCTTTGAGCTGTCTCAGGGAGAACAGGACCTGATTGAGGACTTGACGCTGGCCAAGAAGGTACACTCTGTTCTTCCCATCACATCATACAGCATGAAAACTTTCGAGTCCTGGTTTTAGCCCGGCTTCTATATTACATTTACATTACATTTAGTCATTTAGCAGACACTTTTATCCAAAGCGACTTATAAATGAGGACAATGGAAGCAAACAAAACCAACAAAAGAGCAGTGATATGCAAGTGATATAACAAGCCTACATTCTACATTCTGTTCTAATTCCTATCATGTTTTCCAGTCAGATTTCTAAACGTTTCCGTATAGTTCTGCTTGAGAAGGTTTGAGTGTCTGATGTGTGATTTCATCTCAGGCGTATCGTGATCCCATGCTGAAGCTGTCCATTATGAGCGAACATGAACTCAATCAGATCTTTGGCACGCTGGACTCCCTCATTCCACTGCATGAAGGTGAGCGTGAAGTCAGTGTCTTCTCATCTGTGTGACACGTCCCACTACAATCTGTTCATCCAATGGGACACAACAGCATCAGATCAGAACACAAAGAAATGGAGACTGTACTGTAAGGCAGTCATGATACCGCTCAACTGCTTAAGCAAATGAAGATGGAATACTGATTTTTAGTTTAAGTATGATAAGTTGATTTTATTATGTGAGATGAGAGCACAGAAGATCACAATAAACACATGCCAGAGCAACTAAATCAGATCAGCGCCCTGTTGTTTCTTCACCACCAGGCATAAAGTTGCTTTCCAAAACCTTCACCCTCTCTGTTCCTCTGTGGTGAAATGAGCCAGACTGCTGAAACCATCACAACTTCAACCACGAGGGGTGTGCGATATAGCCTATATATCGTCCATGATAATATCGTTATTGTTGTTTTAAAGATGTGCGATTTGACATTATCGAGTATTTTGCAAAAACCATTCAAAACACATCTAGACTAGAGTGTGCTCTTTCACTGCATGATTCAGTCAAAATGTGTTTAGAATAATCACAAATTCAAGAAATGAGGGCAGAAAATGTATGTATTTATACCACTTCACACGAAGAGTTATTTCTCCAAAAAAATATTGTGATTTCAAATGTGATATTGATTTTTTTTTACAGCAGTTCAATAAACAAGAAGTTAATTAAGAGACTTAAGTTTAAGACACCATACTTCCTGTTTTTCCTCTATTTTGCTAACAAAAGTAATTTCAAACACAAAGCACAGCACTGTATGAAGGTGTTTTGTACAGGAATGAATCAACTGTTTAAATGATTCGGTTCAGTCGTAGTGACTCACGTATTAACAGTGACTTGCAGCCACCTACTGGCGGATTTCACATTTAATTTCACATTTAAAAGATCTTTTTATTATTCATATAATTTCAAATATCAGTGTTCAACGTTTTAATGTTATATATAGTTAAACAATATTTATACATGTGTAACTGCAGGTTAAATCCATTCATGTCCTACATTAAACATTGTGTAAGTGCATCTTAATGCCACTTCAAATGCAGCTTCTGTGTTTCCTCCGTATTGCAAAGAAGAATTTTATCAATACTGATTTCATTTACTTGGTAACAGCCCAAATGTCTTATTATATTTTAACTCACTGATTAAATGTAAGAATTTGACTCAAAAGATAATGCACACTTTTAGAAAAAAATGGCTTTATAAAAGTAAAAATGCCCATAAAAGTTAAAAATCCATTTAAACTTACTGAAAAGGATTAATTTCGATCAGTCTTAACTGACCACCACACAGAATATGAAGAATATCAAAAACTTTAGCAGTCAGTTTAAGATACCAGTACAATAACACACTCAGCAAAATATCGTCTAATTATCATAATCAATAAAATCTTATTATTATTTGTCAATATCGCACACCCCTACACACTACAACCCAAAACCGATGCACTTGCATCTCATCTCTTCTTGCTTGTCTCCTAATCTAGCTGTCTAATAAATGTGGCATTATACACTGCAGATATTATTGGCTCTGTGAATGATTGCTCATGCTCCTTTACTGTATGTCATTTTGTAGTAGTGCATCCACTAAATGCATAGATGTAGACCAATTCACATGAATTACCTCATATAGAGACTGTCTCCCTTCCCTGAATTGCTAAAAATAATTTATAAAAAAATATTTTGATTGAAATATGAAAACATTTATTACAGACCAATCCTTTGTCGGCATCATAGGTTGCCTCACAGATTGAAGTGGTGACAAAAGACTGTTTCTCTGTGATCCTTTAGATTTGCTGAGTCGACTCCGAGAGGCCAGAAAGCAGGACGGCTCGACTGATCACGTGGGCCATATTCTAGTAGACTGGGTAAGATCCTCTCACTGCTGTGCTATATATTCTTCTGTGTGAAGTTCCCTCCATCCGATGAACAGAGATGAAAAGATTTCAGATGCTGATATTAGAACGCATGTTGTTTTCATTCGTCATGCACCTCCTAGAAATGAGTAGCATGTTTTGTGTGCAAGTCTGGTAGTGTGCGATCCTCAGTTGTTCAGTGTTTGATGCCCAGGATACTTACTCTGTGTCCACACCGACAGACTACACTGAATGCATTAAACCGAAAATTACAGATACATTGGTCCTGACAAGAAGAGCTGGGTAGTAACTGACTACATGTAGTCTGGATTATTACGTAATCAGATTCCAAAAATGTATGGTTTGATACAGTGCACTTACTGTGAACATACATGTTTTTACATTGTAATTATATTTTGAAAATACCTGTATGTGATTACATCTGAAATTAATTAAATTTATAATTACACTGTTGACCTATCCCTTACACTTTAATCCACTCTTTAACCTACCCAGACCACCAAACCTGTCCCTACACTTACCCGCATCCCACCTTAAAAAGTGTGACCGACTTTGCTTCCTGTTAGAAAGACGAATTAAGATAAACAATATCTTTGAAATATCACTGATTAGGACTGGACACTAATTGCATCTCTTTCTGGTTGTAGCTCCCTTGTCTTGAAACCTACAACGGCTACTGCAGTAACCAGGTAGCAGCCAAAGCACTGCTGGACCATAAGAAGCAGGACCATCGGGTGCACGACTTCCTCCAGCGCTGTCTGGAGTCGCCCTTCAGCCGCAAACTGGACCTCTGGAGTTTCCTGGACATCCCACGCAGTCGCCTGGTCAAATACCCGCTGCTGCTGCGAGAGATCCTCAAACACACGCCGAACGAACATCCCGACCGCCAGCACCTCCATCAAGCTGTGAGCCACAAGACGATACCTGACCCTGGACCACAAATCCCCAAAAGGGTCCATTCTTTGTTAGGATAGGACAATATTTGGCCGAGATACAATCTGGAATCTGAGGGAGCAAAAAAATCTAAATATTGAGAAAATCGCCTTTAAAGTTGTCCAAATGAAGTTCTTAGCAATGCATATTACTAATCAAAATTTGATTTTTTTTTATATATTTACAGTAGGAAATTTACAAAATATATTCATGGGACATGATCTTTACTTAATATCCTAAAGATTTTGGCTAAAAAATGTGATAATTTTGACCCATACAATGTATTGTTGGCTACTGCTATAAATATACCTGTGCTACTTATAATTGCTTTTGTGCTCCAGGGTCACAAATCATATACTACTACTGTACAGTACAAGTTATTTGCCAAATGCATCTTAGAGCTCATTTGAGTCCTGATTGTGTATGTGGTCTTGTTTCTGTACTGCTCTTCAGATGAACATGATCCAGAGCATCGTGGCAGATATTAACACTCAGACGGGCGAGTCGGAGTGCCGTTACTATAAAGAGCGCTTGCTGTATCTGGAAAGCGGTCAGAGAGATCTGCTGATCGACAGCTCACGGATCCTCAGCTGCCACGGAGAGCTCAAGAACAACAGAGGAGTCGTAAGAACTATAATAAATTATGCATAATTACATGCAAGTAACCCTAAGGCAGACCCTAATCCTAACCCTAACCATATAGTAAATACATGTAGCTAATTAATATTACTTAGTACTTAGATGTATAATTACACTGTAACAAGAACACCATAAAATAAAGTGTAACTAATTTAAGTAATAATATTAGTTACCATCCAAAAAAATGGCTAGTTACTTTTTGTCACAATTGCTAAAGATTGAAAATCAAAAATTCAGTCATCCCTATCAGTTTTCATAATCGTCGTCACCAACGCAGTAAGCTTGCTTTCTCGGCAGATGCATAAGCCCAAAGTGGCTGGAAATACAGCCATTATTAAAAGTGTGTAGGGAGGAAAGGATGACAAAAACATCAGTCACATTTGTGTAGTGGTATTAAGACTTTGTCTACTGCAAATGCTAGCATGTCTGGTTGGTTCTACCTGCTTAAGCCCTGTTGCAGATTTATACTATGTTGCTGCATTATTAAATAACAGAAGTTGTGTAGAAAAAATTGTGGCTTGTCATCAGTCTGAGCCAGTTGTACTATTCATTTATCTGTTACTTTCATGGATTCACAGGCTTAAAAATGTATGCAATTACCACGTTTTTAGGGTGTACTGGAAAAGTAATGTGACTAGTAGTGTAGCTAATTACTTTTGCCTGGGAGTAATAAGTAATGTAATAGGTGACCATGGACCACAAAACCAGTCATAATCTCATTTTGTTTTAAATTGAGATTTATGAATAAACCAGCTTTCCATTTATGTATGGTTTGTTGGGATTGGACAATATTTGTCTGAGATACAACTATTTGAAAATCTGGAATCTGAGGGTGAAAAAAAATCAAAATATTGAGAAAATTATCTTTAAAGTTGTCCAAATGAAGTTCTTAGCAATGCATATTACTAATCAAAAATGAAGTTTTGATATATTTACAGTAGGAAATTTACAAAATATCTTCATGGAATATGATCTTTACTTAATATCCGTATGATTTTTGGCATAAAAGAAAAATCAATAATTTTGACCAATACAATGTATTGTTGGCTATTGCTATAAATATACCTGTGCTACTGATGACTGTTCTTGTGCTCCAGGGACACATATTACTATTGAAAGGAGTAACTAGTACTGAACATACAAAACTCAAAATCTAACATTTCCTGGCCATATGTACTGTAAATACATGACCTGATTACAATGCATAATTAACTCAGTGATGAGTGTTCAGCTGTCATCTCTTAAGTAAAATTGGTTAAAAATCGGTGATATTGCAGGTGATTTTACTTCCAGCTCAAGAGCCCCTCCAATTAAAGTGGTATTAAGTCGAAGAAAATGTGTGGTACATTTCTATAATTTAAGCCTGCGTGCTTTTTAAATGAAAATGCTTCATATATCATTAAATAAAACTTGAAGTTTTTATTCATTTTTGATCATTATAACTAAATTTAAAAAAGAGACTGGACAAATATGTTACAGTATTACTATTTGATATTTTTCAGAATCCATCAATAACCAAACATCAGTCTAAACTTTTGGATGTTTTTCATCTGGATATTTTTAAAAGCAACAATTGAATTATTAATCTGTTCATTTAAAACGAATTATCCAAATTTGCCAGTTTTATCACCAGAATTTAAAATGTAAATGTAAAATAATAGGAACGAATATTTAGATATGCAGTGAAGCCAATATTTTCTCTCATGCTTTTTATTTTTATTTCAAAATAAAATAGGTTTATGCAGTACATGGGCTTGTTAGGGTGGCTTCCCTGCTTAGAGAAGTCATTTCACGCCTACAGTGACAAATGAAGCAGCTAAAGAACCTCAATTTAATGAACAAATGTGCATCAAGCACTATTAAAGAACTGTACTCAGTAATGAATCACATCTCTGTCTCTGCAGAAGCTGCATGTGTTCCTGTTCCAGGACGTGTTGGTGGTCACCCGGGCCATCACCCAGAATGAGCAGCTGTGCTATCAGCTTCACCAGCAGCCCATCCCCGTCAGAGATCTGGAGTGGGAAGACCTGCAGGACGGAGAGATCCGCCTCGGAGGATCCATCAGAGGAGCCTTCAGCAACAGCGAGCGCAGTGAGTCCCAAACTCAACAGGTCTCGCTCAGGCGAGAGTATTAACACACATAAGTCTTTATGCATGAAAATATAGCTGCCTTTATATTTTAGGAAGAGGGCCATTTGTAAGGGGATCATCTTACACTACCAGTCAAAACTTTGCTCGTTTATTTTGATAAATCATAAACAATTTATATATTTTTATCAGAAATTCAGTAAAATTTAATATTGTGAAATTGTATTACTGTTTTTTAATTATATTTTAAAATGTAATTTATTTCTTTGATGACAAATCTGAATTTTCTCACATATGATGGTCTTATTTGTTGATTATTAATTAATTATTATTGCCAAATTATTAATAGTGGTTCTTGTTATCATCAGTGTTGGAAACAGTCTTTGCTACTTACCATTTTTCTAGAAACCGTGATTTAGGATTATTTGAAATAAAAAGTTCAAAAAACAGCATGAATTTGAAATAGAAATCGTTTGTAACATTTTAAAAGTCTATACTTTCAGTTTAATGCATACTCACTGAAAAGATTGATTTGATTGATTTTATTGTTGAAATTCTACTTAAACTACTACCATTTAAAAAGTTTGGGGTTTCCACATAAATATTAAGCAGCAATAACTTGTTTTAAACATATAATTATATAATAATAATTAGAAATTGAATTGAATACTTTGTCATAGCACGACAATGAGATTCAAATGCAACTCCTTGTCAAGTGAAGTCAAGTCACCATTAATTATATAGTGCTTTTTACAATGCAAATTGTGTTAAAGCAGTTTTACAGAATTAAATGGGGAAATAGTTTGTCTTTCTCCTCTGGCCAGACAAACCCATGTTAAATCTAGGCTGCAGCAGAGTCAGATTGTGCAGAGGACTCATGTGGTTCTCATGGTCTTGTCCCAAAGGCCGTCTTTTGTATGCGGTAAGAAACATACAAAAGAATATAAATACATCAAACAATAGCATAGTATACTGTATATTCTTTCAAACACATTTTAAAAACAAAATTGTAATTATTCCAAACTTTTGACTAGTAGTGTATCTGGAGTCCCTGGCATCAAAAATCCCTGTCTTAATCTATATGCTGTGAATACTTTGCACAGGTCAGAATTACAGGTGCTTAAAGAGCTGCTGTAAACATGTCAATCTCTGTTTGTCTTCCTCCAGCCAAGAACTTTTTCCGGGTGGCGTTTCGCAGCGGAGGACAGCTGCAGATGCACTGCTTCCAGGCCAGAGACGCCTTCAATAAACAGCAGTGGCTCAACTGCATTCGGCAGGCCAAAGAAGCTTTGGGCTCTACAGAGTCTGACCCACAGACAGCAGCTCGGTGCTCAGACTGCAGTGCTGACGCTAGCGCCGAGTGCCCACAGATGGACCTGACGGACCTAACCCTCACGCCTGTGAAAACATGAGCCACACTGTTCAGTACTGTGTTACAGAAAACGAAGCACTTCTCTGAGACTGAGTTCTGTGTTATTCTGTGCCTTGCTTTCACTGCACTGTTGTTTGTGGCAATCGTTCAGAAACTGAGCATCTGGGTCCAGCGTTTCACTTTAATCTCGCTGTCTGCAACTGAAATGCACTACTGTCTGTGCAAGAAAACAGTCACGTCGGTGTAAAAGGTGAACTATTGTTCAGGTGTTTCACGTTCGTTCCATAATCACTAATAAAAAATGACCAGTCAAATGTTTTCAGGAGTAAAGGGCGATCAAAGTATTTCTGAAAAAGGAATATAGCGCTGTCAAACGATTACTCGCGATTAATTGCATCCAAAATAAAAGTTTTTGTTTACATAATATATGTGTGTGTACTGTGTATATTTATTATGTACATATAAATACACATACACACTGTGTATATTTTGAAAATATTTGATGTGTATTTATATATTTATATTTTATATTATATATAGATATATTTAATGTATAAACATAACATATGTGACCCTGGAGCAGAAAAGCAGTCATCAGTAGCACAGGTATATTTATAGCAATAGCCAAAAATACATTGTATTATTAAAAATTATCAATTTTTCTTTTATGCCAAAACTCATTAGGATATTAAGTAAAGATCATGTTCAATGAAGATTTTTTGTACATTTCCTACCATAAATATATCAAAACTTCATTTTTGATTAGTAATATGCATTGCTAAGAACTTAATTTGGACAACTTTAAAGGCCTCAGTATAAATCAATAAAAGAATAAAATGTATAATTTATTAAATTTATTAAATTTGTAAAATTGGAAATTTTGACTGTTTTTGTTGTTTTTGTTCTCATGGGTTTTTTTTTTTTATATACATGCATGTGTTTGTATTTATATGTACATAATAAATATACACACATATATTATGTGAACAAAAACTTTTGTTTTGGATGTGATTAATTTTGGACAGCATATTCACACATATTCATCTCATAGAGTATGTCTCAGCACACAATCGATGTCAGAGCCAGATCCAGTGATGAATATTAAAACTATTTCAGAATCCACAAACGAATTCTGTGAAGCACTTTGAAAGGAGCTCAGTTCTGGGGGATTGACATTGTGGTGGAAATATCAGTTTTATACATAAACTGTAGCTAAACAGAAAGTCTCTTGTGCCGTGCAGATCAGCGCAATCTGTGTCATAGTGTTTTTGTGTGCGCCGAAACCGATAACTTGAGCTGTAAAGAGAACAATCTGTGCCAAAACGTGTCTGGTGTTCTTCAGTATTGTCAGATGTGCAGCGTTCAGTGTATAAAAGTCTTTTATTCTGTTTTGTTTGTTTATTCTCTTGAAAGTATTGTATTGAAATCTATGATATAAGATGTTTATTTATAGTTTGGTTGCTGTTGGATTTAAAGGAAACGAGAGGTTTTATGTTGTAGAAATCAGAAACGATGAGAAAAGAAAGTACACAGGGTCCTATGGAAGAGTTTGGAGGTAAACTAAGGGGGAATTGCATGTTTAATACATGAGAGAGACTGGCTGATGGACAGTGTGTAACAATATGTCTTTATCAAATCAAATAAACATTTTAAAAACCTTAAATATTCATCTCCTTTACATAATGTTTGCTATGAATTATGTAATGTTATAAATGATGAGAATTGTAGTTATTTGAGGGGATAGTAATGTACGCTCAGAATTGCTTTGCTTTCAGTTTAGGAAATGTTTTGATGCAAAGGTGTGAAGTTTAAGTTCAGCTTTGAATGTTTACCATCTTTACACAGTGGAAAACAATGTCCAGGGACAACTGAGTCCCTCTAGTTCAGTGTATCACATCTTCATAATGAGGACCACAGGGAGCCAGATGTTAAAAACACATTCAGCTCCTGCTCTGTATTTGACAATCAGTATATTACCTTTCAAAGTAGCCATTACTTCAACGTGTTCCTGCTACCATGCTTTCCTTACACATTTGCCTGCGTACACTACTGTTCAAAGGTTTGGAGTCGGTAATATTATTATTAATATGAATGTTTTTTTTTTAAGTGTCTAATGCTTACCAAGGCTTCATTTTTTAAAATAAAATTCACAGTAAAACTGTGAAATAATATTTCAATTTAAAATAGCTGTTTAATATTTGAATATATTTTAAAATTAGTGCCGTCAAATGATTAATCACATCCAAAACAAGTTTTTATTTACATAATATGAGTACTGTGTATATTATGTATATATAAATTCACACACATACAGTATATATTTTGAAAATATTTACACT